>NC_071265.1:7692500-7890000 GCF_023375685.1 Ictalurus furcatus | reverse complement strand
TCCCGAACTGAAACAAGAGGCAGTGACTCTTCTGCACTCGAAGTGCTCGTTCGACCATTTAGAAGGAATGGAAAAGGATCGTATGACCACATGATGTAAAACATCTGGGTTCACATACAATACAACCCGCTAGAAACTCGCTGCTCCTGTGGTCATTTTATTGCTGTCAAGATGCGACGTGTAGAAAGTTTAATACCAGTGAACGAGTCCAATCCAAATAGGGCTTAACACGCAGCATTTATGCATTTTGTGATTTTACATGTGTCCTACCTGCTTGCTGTGTTCTTATTGACTTGTGTTGTGCTTTCCAGATAAAACAAATAAAAACGTGTGTAGGAGTTAACACAGATGTGAAATTTTGTGACGTTTAGTTTTATTCCTAAAGTACAAGTAGCCATTTATTTTTCTCTAACCACTAATAATAAATGATACATGGTGAATTCATTCAATGTTAGTCGTTTTCTAAAGAGCAATCATACCTTTTTCATGTGTTTTAATACTCGTATAATTGTATGTAAAGGTCAATGTACAGTAAATGTGAAGGTCAGTTTGGTTTTGTGGTTTGTTCAACATTAAACCAAACAATGGCAACGATATTAATGAATAAATATGGTCCTTGTGGAACTGAAGAGATGTCATACCTGATACTGTGATGTTAATTCATATCAACCAACTTGACTAACTTTAATTAGACACTCTGCTGTGGTGTGGTCTCTCACCTCGTTTTCCTGATCACGACCCACTCCGGATTTTGTGGCGCGCTCATCTGAATCATATCGATCGTCTGATTAGGTGGTATCTTATTACCCGCTTTTTAAAGAGGCTGTTAGACAAGTCGTATCGTGTAATCCTGCCAGGCCATTACTGGTCAGCTGGAGAAGTGCTGCTATTGATCACACTCACAGCCATTAATATACATTACATCTCCTACTCAAGGTAGTGGCTCTGATAGTGTTGACCATATTCACAGGCAGGCATGTTTGTGAGGTTTGTAACCTGTCGTGTGTGTGATGCTAATTGATTGCAGATTCCTTTAGTACTTAGCAACGTTAGCTTTTGTAACACCAGGGCAAGAACGAAATAAGCACAATCTGGACATAGTTTTCATCGTAACAGCTAATAAGCAGGAACTTGTATGGTGGACGCTCCACATTGCCTAGTACTAAATGTATACAGAATATGTAGTATTTTTGGAAGGAGTCTCCAGTGTTAGGGCTGTGTAACAGTCAGGGAGAGTAAAAAAAATGTTTCTAGGTGCTATAACATAACTAATAATAGGAACTACAAATAATAAAAATGTGTGACATGCCATTCTTTACAAGAAATGTAAAAAAAAAAAACATTTGTTTGCATACTGGAATAAAGTATGGAATAATTTGTTGGAATAAACACTTTAGAACTTTCACACTCTGAAACTTTATATCAGGATTTTGATGTATTTTTTTATAACCTCAGTTTTCAGTCCATCTCATTGCACATTTTTATATTTGTGTTGATACAAACTGAAATAATTAATGATGCAGATTGAAATCAAACCCATCAGGACATTAGCCTTGAGCTTGTGATGTGGAGCTCCATGATTTAATTTTTCTACTTGTTATAGGGAGGTTGGGCTTTTGGTGCACATACAGTCACGAGTTTACATATTGAGAAAATGCCCACGTTTTTAAAGTCATGCGTTTCCCTACCTGATGTCATTTAGTTCATTAGTATGCGTATATTTCTACTTGGTTATTTTAGGGTAGAAAGCATAGGATTTTTGGCATCTTGCTCATTGGGGAAAAAAATCTAAATATTGCTTAAAAAGCCTAGTTCACTTTGTTTGTACATTTTATTATTTTTTTGTAATAAGTGCTAGGAAATCAAATAAAATTGTTTATTTATATAAATGGATGTTATACCGTCATGGAAATTGCTGGGTTTTTGACATATTTGGACTAGCAAACAGTTGATCATCTTTGAAACAGTGTCTATTAATGAAGTTGATATACTTGAACAAAACCACAAGGAAAAATCTTTTTCAGTCATTTATTCAACAGAATTATTTATAGATGTGATATTCTTCTGTGGAAAAAGAAAGTACATCCTTGGCTTCAAAAGCTAGTATTGCCCCCTTTAACAGAAATAACTTCTTGTAGGCGTTTTGCATAACTGTCCACCAGTCTCTGACATCTGCTTTTTTGACCATTCTTCTATGCAATATTCTTTCAGTTGTAAGGTGTTTGAGGGTTTTTTTTTTTTTTTTGCATGTACTGCCATTTTAAAATCCCCCCACAACATTTCAATGGGATTCAAATCCGGGCTTTGACTAGGCCGTTCCATAACCCTCCATTTCTTCTTTTTGAGCCATTCTTTGCTAGTGTGCTTTATTATTATCCTGTTGAAAGGTTCACTTTTGGTTCAACTTTCAGACAGATGACCTCACATCATCTTCAGACACTCTTTGATATGATGCAGAATTCATAGTTGAATCAATGAATGTAAGCTGTCCAGTCCCTGAGACAGTGAAGCAACCCCAAACCATAACATTTCCACCACCGTGCTTCACAGTTGGTATGAGGTGCTTCTCCTGAAAAGCTGTCTTTCGTCTACGCCAAACATGTCTGCTGTTACTGTGGCCAAACAACTCTATCTTTGATTCGTCTGTCCAGAGCACATTATTCCAAAAGGCCTGCTCTTTGCCTATATGCTCATCTTCAAACTGTAGTCTTACAAAGGCTTTTTCCTGGCAGACCTCACATGCGGGTCAAATTTTGTGCAATCTCTTTCTGATTGTAGTTGCATGCACTTTGACACCAACAGTTGGAAGACTTACTAGCAGATCCTGTGATGAAATTTTGGGGTTCTTGGAGACTTCTTTTTGCATCAGACGGTCTGCTCTTGTGCTGAATTTGCTGAGATGGCCAGTCCTGGACAAACTTTCAGGTGTTTGAAATCGGCACCATTTGTAGATGATTTCCTTACAGTGGAATGATGTATTTAAAATAATTTGTAGGCATCCACAACCTTTTTTTTCTACAGGCCTTACTGAACTGATTGTGTGCAGAGGGTGTAGTTCTGACTAACATGAAAGATTTATAGGTTTATTTTAATGCACTTTCTATTCCGTTATTGTTTCTATAGTAACATGTCATAAACGGGGACTTGTACAGCAGACACTCTGCATCTAAAATAATAATAAATGGATTTTAAAAAGTGTTTCACTTTATTAACTTTTATGGAAGAAGTCTTGCTTTGTAACAGTCACAGTGCTTTGTGAAGTTTATCAGCTGAGGAAAGTCTTCAGGACAGAGGCGTTTACACTCTCTCCAGTTTCTCCGTAACATGACAGTTTATGTCGTTTATTCTTTAGTCCATGTGTTGCTAGTTCTAATTGCTGCAGGTGTTATCTCCCCTGTGTTGTGTTCTCTTCCTGACTTGACATGAAGTTCAGATAAAGCACAAAGATAGGAGCTATTTGTGGAAGGTGTTTTGACGCTCATCATCCCAGTATCACCGGGAGAAGCTCCTCTCTTAGTGTTGTGTGCAGGTTAATTTGGGCTGAGGGTAAAAAAAAAAAAAAGAAAAGAAAAAGAGAGACAATCTGGCATTATGAGTTTTGGGATGGAAAGAATGCCTGGGTTTGTTTTGGGTTTTCTCTCTCTCTCGCTTTCTCTCTCGCTCACTCACTTACTCACTCACACACACACATACACACACATGCATACACATACATATATATACATGCGCACACACACACACACACACATACGCACACACACTGCATACACATTGTGGGAAGGAATGGAAAAGGAGGGTGTTTTTATGCCTTTGGGGTTTAAAGAGTTGTCACATTATGTCGAGCCGATCATTCCAGATTCACAGACATCTGTTTTTAACAGCGTTGTGTTTAATCTGACTACATTTGCTTTACACTGACTGAAAAGTAATTAATTAGGTTTTCATATTCTTTAATTATTCATTATTCTTTGCTTGTTAAACTGGTGATTTACTTCAATAGAATGATATTTAGATGTCTTTTTGAGAAAGACAGACTGAGTGGTTTCGGTTTATATGCTGTGGTGGGTGCGAGCTTCCAAAAAGAATTCCTAAACACTGCCTCTTTTGTTCTGAGACCTCCTCCTGTCTTCAGTTCCTCCAAATATTACACAGTCAAGCAGCCTACAATTGTCCCATAATAATAATAATAACAATAATAATAATAATAATAAATAATATTAATACATCCATCTATACATATGCAGGGAGCCTGAAGTCTATCCCAGGGAACTCTGGGGACAAGGTGGGGGACACCCTGGATGGGGTGCCAACTCATTGAAGGGCACAATCACACACCCATTCACAGACTATGGACAATTTAAAGATGCCATTCAGTCTACAATGCATGTCTTTAGCCTGGGGAAGGAAACCGGAGTACCCAGAAGCACAGGGAGAACATGCAAACTGCTCTCACACAGGGCAGGCGGGAATCGAACCCCCAACCCCAGAGGTGCGAGGCAAATGTGCTTACCACTAACCCACCTATTATTATTATTATTATTATTATTATTATTATTATTATTATTGTTATTATTATTATATCATCATCATTACTATTATCATCTTCATGAGAATAAGTGAACCAGTTCAGATACACATCATGCTTACAGTCATGTACAAGGCTAAAGCTGAGCTGAAAAACTTTTTTCTCCTACAGTCAAAGCCTTTCATACACAGACGTCAACGGAGTTCTTGTTGTGTGGATATATAAACAGCTGCGTGTTCGGGCGGTGCTTCCCATTTGTTTTGTACACTGCCAGCTTTTGAAGTTACTTTTTGAAATCTATTGTTCCATTTTATTTAAAGCAGCTAGTGTATGAAAAAATGGTTTGCTTTTACAAAATCAAACCATATCTAACATAAGGCATGTCTAGCTAGAGTCTTCCTCCAAAACATGTGACCTCAGGGCATGAACTGCTGCTCATGCTGCTTCACAGGGGAGCATAACACGATCGGAGGAAAGCGCTATCTGCCCTCTTCCACATACATGTGCACAGATGGCTAGTGTTGCTGTGATTGACAGCAGAGAGAGGGAGAGAGAGAGAGAGAGTGAGTGAGCGAGTAAGTAAGTAATGCCATTCCTCCTGCCCAGAGAGAACATCCAGTTTGTCCGGTCTTGGACCCCTTAGCCACAAACAGCTGTGTTAGAACTCACGACCTCCTGAAAATAGGATGATTATCTGTTGTGCCACTCGGGATCCGCTACATTTTCTTCTACTTATTTAAAGTAGATCTGAAGATTTTCGTCCTGAAGCTTGTTCTTGTTGCAGTAATTAATTGGCCTTAGATAAAACCTCTCTCAGACATGCAGAGCTCTGAAGTGTCTGTGCCTTTATGCGGTCCTGTACAGGCCATTAGAGATTAGTGTGCTGGTATCAGAAGATATGTGCTATGTGTAATGGTCTAATGTTACCCAGTGTGCTGCATTCATCTTTATCGGCATGTGTGATTATAGAGGTGTTTGGTTTCCACTGAAGTGGTTTATTTCTGGTAGGCGATTAAATGATGATATTGTCAGTTTAAGACCATTTTATGCCTCTGATATACTTATAATATAACAGCATAATAATGCAAGTACACTCTCTCAAAGAGCAATGACCTTTTAATGAATTTTTATACGTCACATTTATTCATTTTAGTCAGTTTTATTAGTTAGTATTAGAGTATTAGTGAACGACATTTTAGTTGATGTGAAAATGCAAAAATGTAAATATTCACACATTTTATATATGAACTTAAACATGCATCAACAAAAACATTTGAAAACTGCCCTTGCTGTGAAACCCTGATCTCCTGGAATAACATTACAGTGAGTGTGCTACTCTAATACGACAGTGGTTCTCAGTCACAGGGGTGCGGAGAGATCGGAAGGGAGACGCAAATTGTTTTCAAGAAAAAAACACAGACAGAGAGAACAAATGGCATCATTTGGGTTCTCGGTGTATTTTATTGCTTTTCAAATAGAAGGTACATAAATGAAAAACCCCGCGTTCTCTCTCCTTCTGCATTTTCTTTTCATTTTCTTTCTGCTGCAGCTCAGTGTCAGGGTCTTGGCAATCTTCTTTTAGCCTAGGCCATCTTTATGTAGAGCAACAATTCTTTTTTTCAGATCCTCAGAGAGTTCTTTGCCATGAGGTGCCATGCTGAACTTCCAGTGACCAGTATGAGGGAGTGTGAGAGCGATGACACCAAATTTAACACACCTGCTCTCCATTCACCCCTGAGACCTTGTAATACTAACAAGTCACATGACACCAGGGAGGGAAAATGGCTAATTGGGCCCAATTTGGACATTTTCACTTAGGGGTGTACTCACTTTTGTTGCCAGAGGTTTAGACATTAATGGCTGTGTGTTGAGTTATTTTGAGGGGACAGCAAATTTACACTGTTACACAAGCTGTACACTCACTACTTTACATTGTAGCAAAGTGTCATTTCTTCAGTGTTGTCACATGAAAAGATATAATCAAATATTTACAAAAATGTGAGGGGTGTACTTACTTTTGTGAGATACTCTGTGTGTATGTATGTATGTATGTATGTATGTATGTGTGTGTGTGTATAAAATAGAGAGAGAGACAGAGAGATAGATAGATAGATTTTATATAGAATATTTAATCATTATACCTGGTCTCCTCCAATATTGGTGGGGGAGGGAGGCGTGCCACATGATAGGGGAGGCTTGGGGGGGCTTTAGTTACAAAAGGTTGAGAACCTCTGTAATACAATATTGTGGATTCTTTACACTTTAGTTCTTCATTATCTGTGTTTTAGTGCGTTGTTACAGAACGAGTGTACTCACAGCGTGACTTACCGTTCTACCTAGCGTCTTACTTAACTTCATGTTCACCTGTGTATTCACATCATTTTGTGGTGCAGAAGCGAGTTGTGATACTGTGTTTATGTTGTGTGTAAATGTCTGATTAATCTCATACGTGTATAGGAAGTGTTCGGGTGAGTTAATTAACCCGCTAGTAAAGCGCTTCAGTTTACCGCCGTTCGTTCACTCTTCAGCTTCAGCTCACGCAGCTTAAGCGACTGCAACTGGACTTTACTGACTACGACTGGATTATTTCAAACACTAGAACTTTTCTTTCTACATTTTTCTTCTTCAAAAAACATTCTTAGTGCGTTGTTTATCTTGCATGCCATTTTTTTTTCAGCAGTATGTTTTAATTAAAATCTAGTGCTAGTGCTTGGTACAAATCTTAAGTTCGAAGGCACACAGTGTGGATTTTATCTTAAATTCGCAGAATATTCGAAGTCCGAATGTTAATTTCTGAGAACAGATCGAGCGCTGGTGACGTTGCTGATGCATACCCTCAGTGTTTAATTAGCATTCTATTAAACACAACATTAATCCCAGTGAGCTTAATGCCACCGATGCTTTATTTAGCATTGCTGCGGCTAAGGAAGGGTGTCGTACACCGTGCTGTTTGCGTAACTCGTGCTCTTAGTAACGGCACAGTGCATTAGATGTGTAATGTAGCGGAGCTTGCACTAGTTGTCGAGAACTGTGTGTGATTTTCAACTTCTTTTCATCAAAGTGTCTGCACAGAGATTAATTCCCTTTCATCATTAGTAGTAGATGTGAAATTACTGAGCTGAAAGATATGGACAAAAATAGCATATTGCAGTTATATTGCATCACATGTTAACAAAATATATAACGTGCCTTTGCAATATGCGTTCAGCTTAAGAACGATTTATTACGCTTGGCAAAAGTGGGTAAAAACGCTTATGAAAAATGTCTTTGTGGATCGTTTGCTTGATCTCGCATGGCAAAATATAAGAGTAGTCTAACCATTTGACAACAAATGCTCCGTGAGGATGAGTCCACGAGAGAGTGCTAAGGAAACTGATAGGTATGCAGGGGTGCCAATAATTACGAAACACACGATTATGTTAAAAGCATATGGTTTTTGAAAAGGCTTTTTAAAGCAGTTTCTTGTAATTCAGTTAAAGGTTAGAGCATTTTGTGAGTAGGGTTGTTCGTGTCACAGTTTCATGCTGCTTCTCCTCAGAGCCATTATCTGTGTTATAACGACAGAGTGATGAACACTGGAGACGAAAGAGGTTTCACTCAATTGTCTTTCTCAGAAATATCTATTGGTAAAGATTCTTTCGTGTCCTTGGGAAAAGAGGTTTTGTGCTTTTTCTTCAGTTAGAAGCGTTCCAGTAAGAGCTCTTTTGTCACCGGTACTGGCCGAGTTTGAAATGTTTTCATGGTTTTTAGATGAATTATTGTGTTCCTAGAGCACGACAGACGAGTTTATGGTTTTCGTAGATTAAAGCCTATATACGGTTTATTAGGTCACGGACACGCACTATATAACAAGCGCTTATAATAAAGCTCAAATCAGTCGCTTTGTGTTAAAATGAGGTGTATGTAGTATGTGTGGAATTTTAGTATCTCCCATTGCTAATAATTTATACCCTGCAAAACGGTCATAACTACTAAAGCCCGGCAACATTACTGAATAAACATACAGTACTGTGTATGACTTTATGACTAAAAACCTTTTTAGATTCCAAAACATTAGTTTTCCAGCACAAAATGAAATGGTATAGTAAAATGTTTGTATGTCAAAGATGTTTGTATGTTAAAGAAAGCAGCGTATTAAGTGGTAAGAGACACTTTTCAGACTAAAGACACAATGAAGGCTGCAGGGTTTTGCTTCAAAAAAAAAAGTCAGTGACAGTCAAAGTCTCCAGAAGAACCGTGGCTGGTTCTGCAAGATGCTCAATAAAACTTACAGCTCATCTCATTATAAACCTGCACTAATCCTACCTCAGACTAGTATTTATTAATTGTTTTTTTTTTTTTAAGTGTGTCACACCAAATACTCACTTTGTCTCATTTATTACTATTTCCTGCTCTTTACAGTATTTTTTACAATTTAAAAAACATTTAATTTCATTATTTTTGAAGGCATTTTCACTCCACTGCATTTCTTTGCACGTGCCGAAGATATCTCGACGTCTAAGAACAATAATTAGGGGATTTGATCATTTTGATCCTTTTGGTTTTTGTTATTGATACAATGTTGTGCAAAGATCTTTTCCTACAAAGATTTCCTAATATAATTTTCACCACGAGCGTGTGTGTGTGTTTAATGTTTAACAGTTGTGTAATACCATGATACTTTAATAACGGTGATATTTGTGGTCCAGGTTGTCATGACGTGAAGATTTCAAACCGTAACACACCTCACGCCTGTGATATTATTAAAATAGTTCACCTCAAAGGCATCTTTTTCAAGGGGGCCAGTAATTTGCACTGGCCATGACCGTGGGTATGTAGAAACCAAATGATCTCTTGACGAGGTTTGTGCGTTAGTGTGTCATTAAAATGGTGATTTCTCGTTCTTCACCTTTGCATTGAATATTTGCACACCAGTCTGTTTTCATGACTAATTTATAGATCGCTCTAGGCACACAATTTACTAGAGGATAGCTCTGTGACAGAAGCGAGCTTGTTCTTCAGATTTAGAGACACGTTTTCTTGCCAGAGGGAGTATGAATCCGTATTAATTCTCTCTCTCTCTCTCTCTCTCTCTCTCTCTCTCTCTCTCAGGGGGAAATGTTTGTGGGGTCTGTCACAATTTTGTAACGCTAAACCCGATATTTTTTTTTTTTTTTTTTGCATTCTCATCCTGTCGGAATTTGTTTATATCTTTCTACCACCTTCATTACCAGCTGGGTAAATATTAATGATTCATACATCAGCTTCACATCTTTGGTCTCAAAACAACTCATCAATTGTGGCTTTCTTAATATGGGGCTTTATGAAGGGTGAAACCTCAGTTCAGCTTTGCACATTAGAAAGGTTATGGAGTTTATTTTTGGGAATGTGTTGAATGTTTATTTATACTGTTATAGGAAAATAATCACTGACTGGGTGGTGGTGGTGTTGCCCAACATGTAGAGGAGCTATTGTTGATTTCATTTCCAATAATTTTCTGAAGTGCTTTACAATTTTCCACATTATAATTGTTACATTTTTGAAAAAAAAATGATAATGGAAGAAATGTGCTTTTTATCCATTTATAGTTACACTCACACACCAGCTTCTCCTCTTCTGTCTTTAGGTTAGTAAGACACTTAACTGCAGCTTTTCATGGTACCGAGAAACTGCCAATAAACACAAATCCCACTGTCCTAAAGACTTTCCAGATCTGAAAATGTACTGTTACAAAGTACTGACACTGGAGACTTCTTCCAAAAATCAACAATTTTCACTCCATATCAACAATTACGCGTGTTTTTAATCTACAGGGTGTCCCAAAAGTCTTCATACAAAGGAGAAATTAACACTTTATAGCAAAGGGTAACTTTATTTACAAAACATCTGTACTCGTGCCATTTCTTTGTAAACTCGGACAGACTCGTCTCTCCCAACTTTGGCTCCTAGTTTGGTAGCAGTGTTGTGACGTGATGTGATGTGATGTGATGTTCTTGCCATGGTTCCTGTTTAAGTCCATCGCAACCTTGCGAGCGCTTCCTGGTCCAGCCATGAGAATGATTTCAACACGTTCTTCTTTTCTCAAAGGCATTCTTACATTTCATCTGAACAAAAATAAATAATATGGAAAAGTATGAAATATTTTGGAAGACATTTTGCTAAAAATGTTCCCCTATGTCTGTTAACATTTCCCCTATGTATGAGACATTTGGGACACCCTGTGTCCAAATTTATGTGAATTGTCAGACATACAAGTCATTGTTTCAGCGGTTTCTATAGAAACGATAGGCTAATGTATTAGCACGAGTGTTTAATATAAACCTGAGATTTGACTTGTAGTCAATTCTGCTGTCAGAGCTGCTGTTATAGAAAATAATTCAACACCTTCTGACCAATCAGAATTCAACATTACTGCGGTATAATGAATAATAATGACCAAACCTATTATTCAGGAAAGTCAGTATTTATGAACCTCCTCTTGTATCTCAGACAGGTTTATAACTTGATTCAGGTTTTTTATGGCAGGATAGAGGACGTTAAGGATAGAGGACGTCTTCATCTGACTTACTGTTATATAACTGTAAAGCTGGATGATGCTGTGCAGTTGATAGTTTCACCCATTATAATTAGTCTCTTTCCTTCGCCTTGTGTTGTTGTGTTTTTTAACCTTTCGTTGACAGTTAGCCATGCAACATCTGGAAATGCACTCATGTGGCTGATGTATGAAGTATGATTAGTTGTTCGTTAGTCACTAATGATCCTTTTCCTCATCCCTTTGCTTTCTTCCTGTTGTTCGTGTTGATAGACGTAATAGCTGTAAATCTGTCCTCCAGTTTACGTGGCTTAACTGAGCCGTGAGATATAATGTCCTTGTTTGGATTGATTTCTACTTGACTGAAGTGACATTTATCTCTCTGAGTGTGCATGAATAAATTGCCCTGTGCTATGTGCAGGTACAACACTGCGTCTGGTGCTTTTTATTACGCGGAGAGTGAAGGGCAGTTTTCAAGAACATATGTTGTGGACGGTTTAACGGTCAGTGGGGACACGAGT
The DNA here is from genome assembly GCF_023375685.1 of Ictalurus furcatus. Classification (NCBI taxonomy): domain Eukaryota; kingdom Metazoa; phylum Chordata; class Actinopteri; order Siluriformes; family Ictaluridae; genus Ictalurus; species Ictalurus furcatus. Next base: position 7,878,443 of record NC_071265.1, on the reverse strand, counting down.
GTAATTCTTATCAGAACGAGATACAGGGCTATTCATGGAGAACAGGCACTTGTTGAAAATTTCTGCACCTTACGTGGAGGTCAACCAATAAAAGAAACCTCTTATTCTTCTCTTTAACGAGCCAAAAAAATGCTGCAAAACGAGAGTAAAATAAGTGTTTATATACTTATAGGGTCAAAATTAAGCAGACACTAATCGTTTTAGTTGAACACCAGAAATATCCTGAAAAGTAAGGAATAACACACTCCAGCCCGTGCTGTTATAGGAAAACGATGCAGTCTGGAGGTGTGATGCAGCATAACGCACAGCAGAGTGCCGCTACCACCCAGAATGCATTGTTTTTCCATATAACAGCATGGGCTGGAGTGATTTATTCCTTACTTCTCAGGGTATTTCTGGTGTTAACTATCTATAGTTAGATTTATTGTTGTGGAATGTCCAAGACGTAGTTCTGGCTCCTTATGTATGTATATGTGTGTGTATATATATGTGTTATATATAAGGAGCCAGAAAGCGCAAACTCTCTTTCTCCTTCCATAAATTTTAAATAAACAAAAAAATCACCACATGAACGATTATAGGTTTTACGATGCAACACGTTTTACTAGGGATGGGCGATATCTTGTGGTTTGAGATATACCAGTAGAAATTCTCCCCACAATAAGAATTAGTCTTCCCGTGATAATAACGATAAAGCCTAGTTGATGACGTATTTGTGTGTGTGATGGTCTGCGACTCGTTCGCAGCTCACGTGCAGAGCGAAAACAAGTTGGGCGGAAGGCGGACGTGACGCTGAAGAGGAGTTTATCACTAAATGGGGAGCTACCTCTACAATCTGGAACTGGTTTGCTTACAGAAAATTACTTTTAGATCCATGTTTGTGTTTCCGAGGCTCTCGAGATCACAGCGGTCACTTGTAGATAAAAACAGTGGTGCATGGTACTATATTTATATCGTCAATGATATCGTTATCGCAATAAATACCAGAAAATATCGTGATATAGTTTTAAGTCCATATCACCCTTTCCTACTTTTGCAATAATACAATAACGTATTAGAACAAGTGCGTGAATATTAACCTTTCATTCATGTCACAGCCGGAGCTACTGTCTGAGCCGTGCAGCTCTGCAGATTCAAGAATTTCGCCTTGCTGTGGTGCACATATTAATAGCCACCCTGTTTTAGACCTTGACCCACTTTTCAGGGTGACACAGCAGGTTCTGTTCGCGATGTGTATAAGGCACCAAGCTGAGGCTTTCAGCTCATTTGAGTGTTCTTTTAGTTCTAGCAGGATAGTCTTCTAAACTCTGGTATAGAAACACACAGATAACACGAACCCATCAGTAGAAAACGAAACCACACGATTAACAAGTTAACAAGTGAAATACTGGATATGCAAATGAGATCCAGTTCCAAGGCTGATGCAAATCTCTATAACCTGGGGCTAACACTTATCTCCCGCTTGTCATATCCAGGCCCAATTACCCTGTACAAATATTTTGTAAGTGAAAAGAGTTTTGTTCCTCTTTTCTTTTTGTCCTCGCAGTCGTTGCGGCCGTGCTAGTTATCGTTACGAGAGAGAAAAGCAGAGCGAAGCAGTATAGTAATAAGGACACGGTTCTGAAAAAGCACTCGCATAGGTGGTAATCTTTCTCTTTCATGTGTCTCATGTCCCTGTCTTCCCCAGAGAACAGAACAAAGCAGTGAAGTGCTGTGCACAGAGAGAGAGAGAGAGAGAGAGAGAGAGAGAGAGAGACCTATTCAGATATTTTTACTGTACGCAGCACTAAGCAAACAGACAAATGAAGAGAGACTGTGTGTTAAACACTGAGCAAGTTTTGTTCAAGCATTAAGACTAAATAATTAATCCTGGCTGAGGGAACGCATCATTTATTCATCGTCGTGTTTCAGTGTGCTGTAGGAGCTGAATCTGGGTCCGTGTGGAGATTGGAATAGCAGGAGCAGGGGAGTGAACGGGCGGAGCCTCAAAGCTCCCCCATTCATATTATGTAAATGCACTTGAGCTTTCCAGCGTCTGATTGGCTGGCTGGATGTGTTGCCTGGCTGACGGGAGAGACAGAGCATGCTGTGCAGCAAATGCTCCTACGCGGTGGACAGAGGAAGAGGGCAGAGGCATGCGAGAAACACGGAGAATGCAGAAAAAGCAGACTCGGGTTTCGTTTTCTGAAGAAGAAGCAGCGCAGGTATCTGATTCCCCAGCGTACATGTCAGCCGGGCGAAGAAGCTCTGTAGGATAAGCCGACCGTGCCGGCTACTGTTACAGGCAGCTCATTCATAACCCATGCCAAATTAATGACGAAGATGAATAGACGTGAATAGAAGTGCCACTCTTCCTCTGCTGCTCATGGCTTACTTTATTCTCTCGCTGCAGCTATATACAGAGATATGGAAACCGAGGAAAGTCTGACTGCATGCAAATAAACACCGCATCATCGCTCCGTCTGTCGTTCGGACACCAGGAGCTCTTTTACGCCATGCCTTGGTTGAGGGAAAGGAAGGATTGGAATCTCACAGTGAGGGACTGAGTGGAGTTTTTTGCTTGTAGGCTGCTTCTGGAGCTGTGAAGTCTTTCTGGATCAGCTGAGTGGAGACAGTCCGTCTTTTGCAGATATTTAAGAACCAATCATCCACCATACCTCACTGGCTAAACCCTATAGAACTGTCACGTGAGTAATAATCAGCTGAGAAGAATATTGTTTAGACCTTTATTTTTTATTTTTTTATTCTTCTACTGGGAGTGGTTCTGGTGCAAAGGATGGTATTTGTGTTGGAAATGATTGCTGTCTTTTAAATAAGAGGAGGACTGTTCTATTTCTAGCCTCCAAGCTGCCATTTTCATCACTAAAAGCCCAGCAGTAGTGAAGAGCCAGGGGTTTCCATAGAAATCAGTCCTTATGGGAATCCACAGATAGGAAGCGATAGCAGGGGAAGGCCAACGGCGCTATGCTACACGTCCTCGCTTGGAGGGGCTCGGTGCCAGAGATGGGTGTTTATCCTGTGCTGAATCGATGACGAGTCGAGAGAGGGTCTTCAGTCGAAGGGCAAGATCATACAGCAGATATCAACATTGGACAAGTGCTGAGCTTTGCACTTTGGAGCTCCACAGAACAGTGTGTGTTTATGCGAAGGTCTGCACTCCTCTGACTGGAATAGACGAGAAGAAACTGTAACGTATTTTTATGAAAACTTGCTCAGAAGCATTAGGACCATCAAAGCTATTTAACAGTATTCCATTGCTGTGACTTAATAATGCAGGTGAAGTAGCTTGGCTGAAATGCACACTAACTGACGAGCCAGTCTTCGAGAACTGAACTTTCTCCCTTCATTCATGCCTGCTTCGGTCTGTCCGTGGAGCGCTTTTCTCTAATACGACTACACAGGGTGAACTGAAAGTGCCTGTCCTTGCCCAGAGTCCTTACCTCGGATCTTGTGTTGACTACTCGCGTGACTTTTAATAAGGTGCTAAATCAGCATATCTGAAGTTGGTTTCTGGAGGACCGCACAATGGACGACTCCAGTATTCTAAGACGGCGAGGTCTCCAGGTAATGCTCCTTGATAATGGGCTTTGATGATATGTAACGTGTGTTTCTCTCATGCTCCGTTGTGTCCATCCTCGTGTTAACTGTCCAGGATGCTTAACACGGACATCTTTGTTTTGGTTTTTAGAATTTTTTTTAGTTAGCACCTCATCTCGAAATATTCATCAGCATTTTCACACCGTCGAGCGTCTAAATGAAGTCAAAGTCGCTTCTGACGCTTGCTGACGTTCCTCATGGCAATGCTTGTGACATTAGGTGGCGTTTAACCACCGTTTCTATTGCTGGAAACCTTGAAAATGTGATGTAACCCAGTTCACTCTGGATGTAATAAGTCGAAACAGATACTGAGGTTGCAGTTGGCCGGTTCCTTTCCGTTCCTCTCTCGGGAATTAATTAAATAATTCAGTCTCTTCATTGCAAATTTCTTTGCAACACAGTTGGAACGAATACATGTTAATCCATGTGCCTGTAACGTCTCGGCAAACCACCGTTTTTGCTTTACGACATCTTCCACATGGAACATGAGCATTCAGGGATCTCGGTTATCTCTGAGAATTTAATTCGCACATGTCTGACATTAACCATAAAGCCATGCTGATATTACACAAAGAAAACCACAGGCCAACACAATACATTTATATCACTAGTATCAAGTTTTTCATTCAGCAACCACCGAATCAGTTCGAGTCCTACTGGGAAAGCTTATGCCAGTGTTGTGTATAGAGGCTAAATTTTATTGCATTATGTGCATACTACTAGCATTATATCGAAATGTTTATCTTGTGTATTTGTGAATTGTGTATCTTGTGTATTTATCTTGTGAGATATTATTACACGACATTTATCTTGTGTAATAATATCTCTACATTGCTAGCACAAGTACAGAGATATTAGTGAGACTGTACTTGGTCAGTCTTAAAGGATTAAATGGTTTAGAGCCTATAATGGGAATTATATATTGTTGTTTTTTTTTTTTTTTTAGGTTATTAAATAGATAAATTGCTGTGTTGTGTTGTAAATGAGTTTGTGCTTGTAATTACTTAAGCATTGTCTGGTCTTTTTTGGGGGGGGTTGTGAAGAGCTACTAGGATAATCGGTGAGATATGACACTTATCTAGTCCTAGCCAGATAAATCGTAGTGGGATAGATCAGGTTTGGATTTGAAACTGAGGAGAAATGCAGACACTTTACGTCAACGCACGCTTGTCTTGATCAACCCTAATGACGAGCTTAAAGCACTGAAGGGACGTCCTTGTGCCGTGGACATGTAGTACTGGTGTAATGGATGTAAAATGTAACGTAGTGATAAATCGCCTATTGCAATTGAACCGGGTATGGGTGAAGATGCAGAATGTTTGGCAGAGAGAGAGGTTGGGTGATATTCGCTGAGCTCTGTGTTTTGCGAGTGCACTGAACTGGTGTGGAGGGTTGTTTTTGCAAATCCCTCCATCCTGAGGTTCTGCCCCGGGGGATCTGTTCTGTTAAAGCCTGGGATCAGATGAGAAACTCCCACCGAAAGCCTGTCCACTTTTTAGCTCTCGACCTGATTAGCAGCAATATTTCCATAGTGTCATATGTGTTACATTCCTTCAAGGCAGTATTAAATTATTCAGCATTGCTTTTTCGAGTCATTCTGAATAAAGACCTCCTTCCCCATCAGTTGTTGATGAATAGGCTGTTATGACCAAAAGCTTTTGCCTTAATGCTCCTAATGTGTCTCTCTGGTATAAGACCTAAACCCTGTGAGCTGTAAAGATGCACTTGGATGTTTTTTTGAAGAGGATAAAGGGTGTGTGTATGTTAATGATGGTTCTGTTGAATCTTGTTTCCTAGTGGTTCTTGCTCCCAAAGCTCTGGCTATGATTTTCTCCAGTGTTTGTGTTCAACAACTAGTCAATAACTAGTCTTTGTTCCAAGACATAACTTTCAATTGATTAGACGATTCAGTTTCGAGCCAAACTGGATTTCACATCCAAACTGAGTGTCTCTCCCCCCCGAAGTGTTTTAAACCCATGTATCAGGAGTGTGATAACATCTTGTATTGTGGTTAGTTAGACGTTCTAGTGAATTGTGTTTCCTTCTGGCTCAGTCGTCCCTCACACCAAACCCAGCTTGTCTCTTGAGTCCAGGGATAAAATGGGAAATTGGTTTTTCTCTGGAAGTGACACTGCCTGTGAGTAATAAGCAGCACCTAGATAAGCTGTTCAGGCTCATCTTTATGTTGCTGATATTGGGAATTTGCTGATTTATTTCTGGCTTAGACCAGCAAGTATTGCTCGAGGAGTTCAATATGTCTGACATGTGTGTTCAGCAAGCTTTTGTTTCCTGCATTTCCAGTCCAATTTTAATGAGGAGTTTAATATCTAAACAAAGGTGTGCATAAACCAGCTTAATTGCACAGTATAAACGTGTTGAATAAATGTATTTAATTAGTGTGTGTTGCAGAAACCTCTGCATTATTGATTCATCATTAGTGGAAAACGAGCGTGACTCCTATTAATGGATCTGCACTTAACATTAATAGGTTTAATCGAATGTTGGTTGTGCCTAGGCAGATCTTTTCACTTTGAGTGCTATGGAAATTCACAAATCTTATTATGAAGTATTATTATACCATCCAAACAAATCTTCTATTTAGTATTTAAAGATAATGTTTATAAGAGACGTCCGTATTATGGTTAATGATGAGGAAATGAGTAAGCAGATACTATAAAGTCAGATTTCCCCGTAGAAGCGGTTTAGCTCACTGTCAGTCATTGTTGTCACAAAATAACTCCTCTTGTAGCCCTGGTAGAGATTTTAAATTTAGCAATGTGGCTTGAAATGTTAGGATTTAAAATATATATATTCAGTAAATTAACTAACGATGATGATAATGATGATTAAAATTGAAAAGGCTGATGCTTATCTAGCTTTGCCATGTAAAGATGAGCTACAGAGCAGTATTAGCCTGTGTTCTCATCTATCGTGCTGTTTTTCGAGTTCAATAGTAAATGGTTCTCCAGTGAGTTTAGAGATGAGCTCATTGCACCTATGAGAAAAGAGATGAGGCGAATTGGATCAGTAGTGATAAATACTGAAGAAGAGGAAGCCTTTCACATATACATTATAGCACAGTGAAATTCTTTTCTTCCCATATCCCAGCTTGTTTAGGAAGTTGAGGTCAGATCGCAGGGTCAGCCAAGATACGGCGGCCCTGGAGTGGTTCAGGGTTAAGGGCCTTGCTTAAGGGCCCAACAGTTGCAGCTTGGTGGTGCTGGGGCTTGAACCCCCGACCTTCTGATCAGTAACCCAGAGTCTTAACCATTAAGCTGTCACTGCCTTACTGTAATGGTGTGGTGTACTGTAATGGTGTACGAGACTCTTAGACACGCATTGCTATTTTACATTAACCATATTGTCTTGAAGTGACCCGGTGTCTGTTAGCCAGCATCGCTAGGTTAAATATTGCCACATTGACCGGTTTGAGAGACAACTGCTCATGCTGTGAAGTATGCAAGTGATGATTACACAAATGTCAATTGTATTTATAACAAAATAATTTTATAGTATGATATTACAGTGCTTAACTTGTAAGCAAGCCTGTACTTTCACTAAACATAATATTGTTCACGGGCATTATTACCCATGTTTGAACAGACTCAGGATCCTGGCCCTCAGGATGCAGATGTTTCCCCGGTTTCTCCCTCTCGTACACATGCCCTCTCGATTCTTTTCATCTAGCTAGATTGCATAAAAACATGAGAGGGAAACCCATGATTTAAACTAGCAAAGTTAATCAAACGATAGCGATTAAGGGGGCCAAGCACTTTTTTGACCCACCCCTTAGGAATGGAGAAAGATCAGAAGCCAGTGGACCCATCAGCTGTGATATCACCCCACTTCCTGTTTTCAGTAGCCCTCTCAAGTTGCAAATGAACTCGAAGCTTGTGTGTTAACATTAGGTCACGTTGCTAAATATGTGACAAGATTTCTCAACACATTAAAGCATCATTTTGTTTGGGTTGGATTCTCAATGCTATGGTCAAATTTTTTGTGATGAGAGGAAGTTTAAAAAAACAAACAAACAAACAAAAAAAAACAACAACAGTTTTTACGGTTTGGAAGTATTCACAAATTCATTACATCAAGAACACTCAGCACCTTCCAGGGAAACAGGAAGGATCATGGATAAAAGGTTACTGTCAATTTGACAAATTTGTGAATTGTAGCTCCCCCTAGAGGTGAATTTAGATGAAACTTCTTGGAGTCCCATAGGTTGTGGTCCTTCACTAGGGTACAAAGTTTGGTGTGAATACGTCACCCATGCTGAGGTATGTCCTCATGTACTGTTCGGGGACTTCACCTCATTTACACATTATGGATCCAAGTATATAATCCAAGAATTTGGGTTTTGTTCCGGTTCGTCTCACGGTGCTGTGGTGGAAATGTCATGATTATTAGACAAAATCTACAGGAAAAGAAATGGAAAAAATAAACTGCTTTTGAACATTTAAAATAAAGTGGTGGAAAATCCCCTATGGTGGAAATGAACATCGTGGTATCCGTTGAACTCGGCATGATTCAAAGAATCAGAGGAAAGGAGAATTGCATTTATATGACGTTGTTTGCAGAGTTAGGGTTAATCCTGTTGATCAGCTTCTAATTGTTGATTCAGTGATGGAAGAGTCAACTTTCTTCATTTTTCCCACACTCATCTCTTTTTTTTTCTTTCTTCTCATTACTGCTCTTCAGCTCTGTTCTGTTTAGGGCTGCTTCAGGTCCTGGCTGAAGCCGCAACACTGCAGCATTGTGTTTATTCAATTTATCTCAAGACCGTGCTGCATTTTCCTCCAGGTACAGAACGAGTAGTCTCGGCTGCTGAGCAGCTAAACAACCTGTGACGCGAGTGCAGACTGATTAGCTGTATCTAATCAAGAAGCAAAAGCGAAGCTCTGCGTCGTAGCAGATCCAGTGCTGTATCTCACTTCAGTTTGCTGTGGACTCAGAGCGCTTCTCACAGTACAGTATGGAGGACATAAAACACAACGGGACGTACCGTTATGAGAAAAGCATTAAAGAATGGATGGTGTGATGTGATGTGGTCCAAAAATAAGGGGACCACCCAGGAGTTGTTGTGGAACATCTGCCAAGCAAGTCATTTCCTGTTATTCCTTGTATTATAGCAGCTATAAACGGTCATTCCCTTTACCACACTAAGTTTTTTTTTTGCTCTCCTGAAGTTAACAAGACAATAATGAGGCTTGTCATGTTACTGAGAAACCACAAAGCCCTCCATCTTGAAGTTACAGTTTTACCTCTCAAGGTGCTTTCACACGTACAGCGACTCGCAGCGACAAAGCGACCGGAGACCATCCCTTTTCAACGAGAGCTGGCGACATGAGCGACAGCGACTAGATGTGGGCATGTCCAGTGACTTTGAAAGCTGAGGAAAGTTTAACTTTATGCAAATTTGGAGCGTCTTGGCGCAGCGACTACCAATGGGAGTGAAGACAGTAGCGTGCACGTGATCCGTACCACCCGTGCTCACTAGCAGAAGCAGCACCATTGTGGCTGTAGCAATTAGCTTAGTTTAGCTTAGATTGGCTTAGGATCTTAGCGGTTATTTAAAGCAAAAAAAAAATAAATAAAAAAATAAAAGAAATGATAATGAAGCACACTCACTTTCTCGCCCGGGAACGAGAATCACCAAGCCGGACACTTCACCCAGGAAACATGGAGACCACAGCCAAAGAGCTGAGGTCTGGCTCCCGGTCACCATCAAATAAATATTGAACTACACCCTGATGGTGACGCTCACTTACTGAGATAGGAGCTACACCGGGATTTTGCTCCATTGGAAGAAAAAGTGAGTGTGTTTCATTATTATTATTTTGATTAACCGCGCTAAGGCCATAAGCTATTGGTGCTTGCGCTTTTGCCGCATATAGATCGCCGCAATGGCACAGAGCACACACTGCTTCTCCTTCATCTTCTCCTAGGATATGATGCATACAGGTGCATCTAAAAAAAAATTTTGAATATCGTAGAAAAGCCCCCCCAGCCCCCCCCCCCCCGTAATTTAATTAAAAAACTGGAACTTTCATATATTCTAGATTCATTACACTTAGTGCGAAATATTTCAAGCTTTTTTTTTGTTGTTGTTTTAATCTCGATGATTACGTCTTACAGCTCATGGAAATAAAAAAATCCAGTATCTCAAAATATTTGAATAAAGAATGTATAATACAGAAATGTCGACCTGAGAAGAGCTTTAATCAGCTAATTAACTCAAAACACCTGCAAAGGTTTCCTGAGCCTTTAATCTCTGAGTCCGGTTCAGTACACACAACCACAATCACGGGGAAGATGACAGTAAATGTTGCATTTCATTTGGAAATCAAGGTCCCAGAGTCTGGAGGAAGAGAAAGCTTCACCTTATCAATTATATATCTCATTTTTAAAATCCATGCAAGTTGTTACTATAGAAACGCTATAAAATAATCGAACGAGCAAAGGTATTTGGGGGGTTCACAGTCCTAGGGCTTAAGAGACGACACTACATCTTGCCATAACAGCACTGCTTGCTCTCTTCAGTAATCTGACTCCGCTCCTGACAGACTTGATGATTATTTAATAATGTGTTGATCCAACTGCATGGATACTCAGTACCACTTCAGTGACCAAAACCATCCTGAAACAGAGTGAGCTGTTTACCCAGATCACACTGTGGAACTTGGTACACCTACATAATAACCGGTTCTCTCCAGCGCACTCTAGGCTATAGCCTGGGCGGTCCAGATAGACAGACTGACCTGCCTTTCCTGCCAAAGCACTGGATAAATGTATTAAGAGTTGAGCAATGAGCTCACTCTGCATCCATGCTGGGAGCATGAGCTCATCGTTACAGCCAGAGGACAGAGAAGGAGGGGTGAAGGAGAGAGGGAAGAGTGCCAGAAAATGTGAGGTCTCAGCTGCAAGGGCCACACGCACACACACACGCACACACGCAGTCAGACTTGGTTAGTCTTTGTGTGGAAAGCATGACTTATTGGTAACGAATTCTCCCCTTTGATGAGAAGCTTCTCAAATAGCTGGTGACCGACCTGCAATTAATGACAGAGTGTGTAGTGGAACTGATCCAGACATATAGGTGCTCTTTAATGCTGCATCTTGAAACATTTGAGAGGATGCTACCTGACACATTAATGGCATCATCACGTAGACAGACTAGGTTCTGCCAGTTCATTGGCTGTCATTCATTGGCTATGTCTCGATCAGCTCCCGAGTTGGTGAATCAGTATATCGTGCACACGAGTTCAGGCACTGATAAGGACCCTGGCTCACTACACATTGGGACACTGATGACTCGATTTCCAGCGACACGACTACGTGCTCGCGTTGTAAAACACCACCAAAAATGAAAAAAACGTAAGAAATATTTCGGTTTTAGACATCAGATAACTTATTTAGCTTAATCACAGGCATTTCTGCCATGACACTTCAAGCAGGATCGTACACTTAAAAGTCGTTAGACTCAAACAGCTGTGTATAGAACATCAAAGCTAACGTAATCGTTTGAGAGCTACAACAACGAGAACAAGCTGGAATTGTAATCGCTCTAATTTTAGCCAGAAGTTGTCAGAGTTCGTCCCACATTTTTTTTTTGAGCTGAGAGACTTCAGAAAGCATGATGTCATTTCCAGTAAGCTAAAACTGCTGGTTTTAGTGGTGCATTGTGGGATTTTTTTGGGAGCGAACATTCCAGTGCACTGGAAGGATTTTGCAATTGAGACAGACCTTTAAATGGCCGACTCCCTGATCAGTGCCCTGACTACTGAACTAGGGAGCTGATTGAGACGCACCCATTGTCATGTTAATAACTCTAAGAGCTTGTAAAATAGTCCTGGTTAAGTCAGAAAAACCACACAGGGGCAGTGGTGGCTTGACGGTTAAGGCTCTGGGTTATTGATCGGAAGGTCCAGGGTTCAAGCCCCAGGGTTCAAGCCCCAGCACTGCCAGGCTCTGGGTTACTGATCGGAAGGTCCAAGCTGCCACTCTTGGGTCCTTGAACAAGGCCCTTAACCCCCCTCTGCTCCAGGCTGTATCATGGCTGATACACGGGTCTGACCTGTACTGTATTTAGTCTGAAAGCGTGCGTATCGGTGACCCTTCCCCAGATATTCAGCACTTTCTGAACCGGAAATGCTTCTGGTATACTTTGTGGTTATTGTTTTAGTGTGTTTTCAAGTAGTTTCCAGAACTTCGGTTCGTCCCGAACTGAAATAAGAGCCAGTGGCACTTCTCTACTCCACTTCAGTGCCTCTTCGACCGCTTGGATGCCATGTCGTAAACGCTGACAATGTTTAAGACACGACGATGCAATCTGCCCTGCTAAGGCAAAAGATATATACACAGATTGTCAAAGAATGTGTGAGAATGTTTGAGGTGAAAAATAGCTGTACCATTAACTAACGTTTATTTATTTATTCCTTTTTTTTTCTTTTTTTTTCCCCCGCTGCATGAGAAGTGAAAGCCTTGTGCTTTAGTAGGACAGAAATGAGAGCAGTGCTCCCTTTTCTTAAATTAATTACTACACTGCAGACGTGGAACGGTTTTAAAGGGGAAACGCTGCTGTAGGGATTACATTATATTCTCATTATGAGTTCTCTAAGAGGAGCCAGCTTAAAAAAATAAATAAATAAATAGATAAAAAAAAAAAAAAATTCAGGAGCAAGATGGAGTTTTTTTCCCCAGAGTGTAAGTTTGTTTCCCATTGTTTTCTATTTACTTGTTGTATAATAAGCTGTAGAGGTTGGAAACCTAAAGGAGCATACGAGCTTCATGTATCTTAACCAGGCTTATAAAGCTGCAAGTATGAAACACCATATTGATTTATGAATGGATTTCTGCCCCCTCATTGTTTGCTACCCTCTCTCTCTCTCTCTCTCTCTCTCTCTCTCTCTCTCCCCCTCCCTATCTCTCTGTTTATCTGATTCCTCATCTCTGTGTCAGCAGGTAATATTCAGATGTTGTATTTGCAGTGTGTCAGTATAGCGGGCTCCTTTTGATCGTCCTCCACTCGTGCACTCTCCTCCCTGAGGACCAAGACTCCTCTGTTTTTCCCCTTCCTCTAATGAGGACCATCTTTTCATCCCCGTTCATCTCTCCTCGTCTGTCCGTGACGTGTAATTCCTTGTCTTCGTACCTCAATTTGCACTGGTTCTGTTTGAGGTCTGAACGTATGTTTATTTTGTCACATTATTCTCTCCCTCCCTCTCTCTCTCTCTCTCTCCCTCTCTCTCTCTCTCTCCCCTGTTTTATCCGTCTGTGTGAATGTGTCATGGTCTGTCTTGTCTCTGTTGTTGATCCCTGTTCGCTTTAAGGCGCTTTATGTTTCTGTATTTATTCAGTTTTTCTCGTTACAGTTGCCTCACGGTTGTTTGGTGAGTTCTGAGCCAAGACGTGTGAGTCTGGAGGCTAAACGTGTGTGTGTGTGTGTGCGCGTGCGAGTTTGAGAAAGAGACGGTTTCTCTCCAGAGGTGTTTCTGTGGAAGTCACTGTGGTGTTTGCTGAGGGTGAGAATTACACATTTACACCTGTCACAGGTAGTTGGACCTGAGTGCAAAATAGTGGAGGTTTTTCTGTCTGCTTTCTGGTAATGAACTCTCATTGGTCTCGCAGCTTAATAGGTGAAAGAAGAAAATAAAGGAGATGACGTTATATCACTCTGTTATTATTCTCCATCATTCCAAAAGCATTTTTTCAGGAGAAGCGGATGTCGTAGTTGTAGAGGTTGTTCAGAATGAATCGTACTTTAATATTCATGTCAGTGATTGACACTTTTTGTTGTAAGCACGTTCCTACAGCTGTGTATAAAACATCTGCTCAGAGGATGAACAGTTTCTACTTGCTGGTCACGCTATCGGTGGTTGTCTATCAATCCATACAGGATTTCAGAGGTTTTTGTAATGTTGTGGAAAAAATGGCTGATCTTGCCACGGCTTTTAAAAAAAATGTGCACAGTATTTGAATTAGTGAAATCGCACGAAATTGTTCTGCACGGTCTTGCACAGTGATGTTTGTTGTTTGGTAAATGAGACCTTTAGCGTTACTCGTGTTCGACACACGTGAATCGAAGAGGCGCGTCGCGATGACGTCACATGACACGTCTCGACCCGAACCTGTGGAAAATCCTCCGAATATTGGGGAGTTTGCTTGATTTTGCGTTAATTTCTCTGATCGTAAAACTGTGAAATCCTGGAGGAAGTGAAAAGGTTCTAGGGTGTGGCTTCAGAGCGAACACTATATTGATGGACTGTATTTGTTCAACCAAGTACCAAATCAAGATAAAGCAGTGTGTGAATGAAACGACGTGATTATAATCTGATTACACACCTCTCTTAACCCCGGAAACAGTGCTAACTGTAGCTCGGTACGTGATGTGCCTCCTTTATACTGAACATTAATGTTAGGTGACAGTAAATGTCTGTGTTAATTACCAAATGTTTTCTGCCTCGTTCACCGGGCTTCAATGAGAATCACTATCCCCTAAAGTCATCTGAAATGGTATAGACATTTGGATTTGGTCTTTAGGTTGTTTACTGTGTAAGAGTGAAGGCCCTCGTTCCGGCAGCTTCTATAGCCTATTCCCCAGCCTATCATTTTTCTTTTTTCCTCTAATTACTTGTAACGTCCTTTGCATTCTGCTTCAGAATTAGACTAGACAAGATTTACCCTCGCAAGCAAAACAGATTCAGATCATTTCACCCGAGTCTTATTCAGTTTACATTAAGGTTCTGAACTGACTACTAAGTCCTGCTTTAGTCCAGGGGTAACTTTTTGATCTGCCTGAAATAATATATCGATATATAGTTGGGGTCATAAGTTTACATACATCTTGCACACTCTGCAAAATGTTAATACTTTTTTTTTATTTATTTTTTTTAAGGGCTCATTAAAATTGCATTTTTTTTTTACTTAGTTCTGCCCTGAATAAGCGATTTCACATAACAGATGTTTACACAATAATAACTGAATTTACCCAAATGAACCAGTTCAAAAGATTACATACCCGTGTATGTACATACTGTGTGTCGTTACCTGGATGATCAGCGACTGTGTTTATGTTTTGTGATAGTTCATTTTGAGTCTCTTGTTTGTCCTGAGCAGTTAAACTACCCCCTGTTCTTCAGAAAAATCCTCCAGGTCCTGCACATTCTTTACTTTTCCAGCATCTTCTGCATATCTGATCCCTTTCCAACAGCGATTATATGATGTTGAGATTGATCTTTTCACACTGAGGACGACTGAGGGACTCGTACACGACTATTACAAAAGGTGCAAACATTCACTGATGCTCGAAGGCAACACGATACAATAAGAGCCAGGGGGGTGTAAACTTTCGAACAGGATGATCGGCGTAAATTGTTATTATTTCATCTTCTGGGAAACATGTAACTATCTTATGTAGCGTCTGAAGGGTGGTACTAAATGGAAAAAATAAGCAGTTTACACATACTAACAATTAATAGTTCAGACATTCACCTCTCAAGCCACACAATACAGTATACGTGAATAGTAATGACACCGGCTTGTAGTGACATATTATTTAGTATGTTGTTTGGGCCGCAGCCCGATATTTGCAACTTCTACCAGGGAAAAAAAGGAAATAATAACCAGAAATAAGCGTATATTGAGCACTTCAGAAGCCCTGATCAGCCTGCAGTGCTCATGCACAGCTCATCAGCTACCGAATACACGTCATCTAATGTTATCTAGTGAACCCCTGACACAGCCTCAGCAACTCGCAGCAGCTCAGGAACATATTATTATATTATAGACCTTTTTTTTTTTTTTTCCCCTCCTCGACCCGAGAATCAAGTTTTATTTTTAACTGCGACGTCCTACACACTGTAGCTTTAAATATGCTTTTCATAATGTTCTACAAGTCTTCTCGAGATACAACTTCTGTGAGCATCACCCAAACAAAACCTTTTTTCTCCTGTCTTTTGTCTGCTGGTTGTTGTTCTGACTTCGTTGCTCCAGTTCTGAACTCGTACTGTATTTTTGGCCTGCTAGGCGATGAGGAAATACAGTGTATTGCAAGCGATTTCCACATTTCTTTCCCCTCTGGATAAGAGACGGTATCGGAGACGGACACAGCGCTGCTGATGTTTACTGATACGGGCGTTCGAGTGCATGCGACTGTCGTGAATATCGGCTTCAGCGTGTTGGCACTACTGAGGATTAAAACTGGCGCCGGTTCAGATGAAAGACTCGAGACAAATTCATGCGTGATGCAGTGTGCCCTCCCCCTGTGCTTAACCCGTTTCAAACAAATGACCATTTTCCAGTAGTACAAATCGAAAAACAAATCCCTGCCAATCTTCACTCCATCATTGTGTGTAATTCTCTCTCCATTATTTCTCCATAAAGGCATACACACCGAATTAGAATATGTAAGCGCTAATTAGTGTTTCTCTATGTTTCTCATTTGGACCTTATGATGGAGGGCGATATGATTAGGCAGACTGATCAGTACGGATTATCTTTCCTCGTCTGCAGAGGAAATGCTGAAAAGAAGGCGGAGGTGGTGGCGGGTCTTCGATTAAAGCCGTTCTTTTATAAGCATACAGCAATAGCGGGGATAATAAGTTAGGGAGGAAAAGTACGGCGCCTGCTAATTGTGCTGATTTCACACACGCTCGGTTTGATGGGCAGCTGCAGCAGCCGTGTGCGCGTGCGTGTGTGTGTGTGTGTGTGTGTGTGTGTGTTTGGCTCATTTGAGACCGGCAGGTGCAGAGTGTGAATACTTTCCCAACCGTCCTTTCTTTGCTCTTGCTTAATGTCGAGCCTCCTCATTGGCCCATTTTAGTGCTTTCTGGATCTTTTGAGTATAAATGAGACCGAGCTTGTCCGAGACACAGTACACACATCCGTGCAGCTGGATCAAGTCCATTCTCTGCTCTGTACCACACATGGAAATGACATAGTGAGGTCTGGCTATCATCTTCTCCTCTTCTCTTCTTTATCATAGTGTGTGATCACAATTTAAACTCCGTCAGAGTGCATTTGAGATTTCCTCGGTTAGTACGAGTACCTCCGGATGCCGTCAGCCATTAAGATTTTTATTTTTTTTTCCTCCGTCCTCCCCCTTCTTTAAGCCGTCAATCATGTAGTCGATAACTCCGTTCTGAAGGTTGGGTGGATGAACTGAGCACTAATGCTTTCAATGACATCATCGGAGTTATTTCCATGATGCACCCAGTTCTCTAATTAATATTACTCTCTTATTAATACTTTTCCTGTCACTTTCCACTCCCTCACCCAGCTCTGCATGTTCTCCCCCTTCCTTAAATGATTTATTTTTATTTTGGCAATTAGTTAAGACCGGCTTAGTGCTGCACCCCCATTTAATCCCCCGTGGGGTGATTAAAAAGGCAGCAGCCTAGTTTACACTGATTGTTTGAGTTTGTGTTAGAAGAAGCTGCACCACTCCTCAGTAAATTCCTCTTCATAACATAGTATTGTAGTGGATTAATGTGTGTGTGTGTGTGTGTGTGTGTGTGTGTGTGTGTGGGGGGGGTTTTGTTTTTTAAACAGTTGCCCATATGTTAGCCAAATGGCCTGTAGTTATATCTGAGAAGTTATAAAAAACACACTCGGTAACATTTTTCTTTTTAAAGAACATCACTACAGGAATTATAGACTGTATAACACACTGTCTGTGTCGAAGAACTTGAACTTGAGATTCTGAATTCAGACTTCATTCAGACTTTCCCTCAGACTTATTGTAAGGGGAAGCTAAAGGTCAGTTCCCCCCCCAATTCAGTAATCATGAAGGTTAACACTCGAAACCAGCATCCACGTCTTTTCGAACTACTGCTCATGCCGCGTCACAGAGCAGCATAACACACTCAGAGGGAAGCGCTATCTGCCGCCTTCCTCATACACGAGCTCACGGACACCCGCGATTGGCTAGTGTCGCCGTGACTCGAGAAGATGTGAATATTATCTGCAGTTCGCCTCTCGTCCTGAACATGTCACCATCTTTTCATGTTTTGAATTATGAAAACATGAAAAATTCAAATAATCATTAACATTCAAAAAATTCAAAATTTGTTACCATTCAAAAAATTCAAAATTCGTTAACGTTCAAAAAATTCAAAATTTGCTAACGTTCAAAAAATTCAAAATTCGTTAACATTCAAAAAATTCATTATCATTCAAAAAATTCATGTTTATAAACATGATTTAAGTTAATAAATTTCACTGTTGCACATGTACAATGTTTCAATATTTCTTTTTACAGTAACGTGCAGTTTGTGCTTCGCTTGTGTGCATTGTACGCACATATTTATGATTTCTTGTTACAATGTATGTTACTCAAAGTAAAAGTAATTAAACATAATTGTTTGGGCCCTGTTGTTAAAGTAAATGTGTATTTCCGTAATATAGCCTAGTAGGAGGGTTTCATTTACCAGCATGTATATTAAAACACGGATTCTATGTCTGCAAAACTAACATTTTAAATGAAATATTGATAACCAATCCATGTTGAATCGAATTGAAACCATATGAATAACCCTACTGCATATCAAGAGCAAATAAATAATAGGACAACAAAATAGCTATGTTGCAACTAGGAAGCCATCAAATTTCATCAAAAAAAAAAAAAACCCACACACCTAGATGAATAGTCTTCTTATATGATATTGTTTGTAAATTGGATGAATAATCAAGATAAATGTGGTTTCAGAAATAACAATCTTAGCCATGATTGCCGAGCCCTTTAAATTTTTCAAGATATAATTTTTTTTTTGCCATTATGCCCATTTAAATGCAATTTTATGGATTGGTGAAATAGTCTTTCTTATATCCTTGCAGCTAGATAAGCTGTTGTGTCTGTTCCAGTGTCCTATAAACTAAGGAATGGTCGGGAACGCTTTAGAGAAAAATACCTCCCGCTTCCCGAGCTAACAGTCTGGAAATGCAGAACCACCAGACACGCTGCCTTGTACATTTAAAGAGTATAACCGTTTGGTTCAGAATAGAGAGTATACTTAAACATCACTGTCAATAGCCGTCATTATCTTACTGCCCCCGTAACCCCTCTCTCCTTCCCTCTCCTGCTCAGGAAGGAAGCAGGTCATCCCTTCATCCCCTCTAATAGGCTCATTAGTCCTGCTGTAATGAAATAAAGCACGAGCTGTGTGCAGAGGCTCAACATTGTGTTTTTTTTTCCCCTTCACTACAGCATCGGTAATGGAGCAGCCTGAGATTTGCAGGTCTCTGATCTGTTCTCGAACTCATCCCCACTGCTCTGACCTCTCACTTCTCCAGACAGCGTGTGTCACTCAGCACAAATGAGCCGAGCCTGCTAGAAGAGATGAGCCATGTCTCTGCTCACCAAACCTATCAATAGCTAATTAAGCTTATTGAGCAGCATGCACTAATGTCATTTACTGGTATTAGCGAGGAGATTTCCATCCCTCCATCCATCATCTCCCATGCTTCTGTAACTTTTTTGAAATTGAGATGATATACTTTGCCAATTGTGCTTCCTTTTGTAGCTGTGTTTATTATTATTTTTTTAGCCAATTGTGTGGTGGTTTTTACAGCAGCGTTATATTGCATCCTGGAGTAATTATGATGGCAGCTGAAAGGATCTCTCCTGTTTTTTCATCACGGCTCTGTGTTATTGTATAGAGATTAGCTCCTGTGCGTCTGTGGCTCAGTCGGAGCGTGAGTGTGGTGTGAGTGAATACGGTGGGTGATCTGCTCTGCTCTCTGTCCTGGCACCGCTGCCACTCCACACACTCCATTTCCAAGCTGGCACACACTCAGACCACCCAGGACCCCTGCTTGGATACGCCGAGGTCAGCTAAGGGACAAAAAACCCAGAGCCAAGGCTGTCAATCACATCCCTGAGAGACCGTGCACGATTGTGTGTACTGTGCTGCGAAGCACAATCCCATTTTCTGACCATGAATAACTCTCTTTGTGGCTTCTGTCGAAGAGTTCTGATTTGTTTAGCTTTCCTAACAAATGCGTCCCGAAGGTAGAAAGCAAGAATGATCTTCCTTTGCATGTGTGCGCCATAGAGCATTCCTTTTGAATACAATGTTTTAGGCAGCATTCATTATAGATAGATGTGTGACATTGATGTGGAATTAGAGATGGGATTTGATTGATTTTGAGTTGTAAATGTTGGCGTTATAGGACGTGTGGTGGATTAGTGGTTAGCACGTTTGCCTCACACCTGCGGGGTTGTGGGTTCTATGCCCGCCACGGCCCTGTGTGTGTGCGGAGTTCGCATGTTCTCCCCGTCCTGCGGGGGTTTCATCCAGGTACTCCGGTTTCCTCCCCCAGTCCAAAGACATGCATGGTAGGCTGATTGGCATGTCCAAAGTGTCCGTAGTGTATGAATGGGTATGTGATTGTGCCCTGTGATGGATTGGCACCCTGTCCGGGGTGTACCCCGCCTTGTACCCCATGCTCCCTGGGATAGGCTTCAGGTTCCTCCGACCCTGTAGGATAAGCGGTATAGAAAATGGATGGATGGTTATGCATATGTATTCTGTTCTTCCTGCAGTATGACCACTTAACCAATTAATCATGAAAAATACATGACTGAAAGTACACCAGAACGGAAAAACATGATTTATAAATGAATAAATTCTCTTGAATGACTTCTGAGTATACTATTATTATTATTATTATATTCTGATTATTTAAATAGGTTTATAGATTATATCAAAATAGGTTTAGGTCAAATTTGGTAATTAAGTCTAAAAGCATGAAAGTCAGTTTTCTATTTAAATTCGTCAGTGTTCATGACGAGGTATCTGAAAGCCTTCTGGAGCCTGGCTCAGGCTTGAAGGAGAATGGATCATTTCTTATTTATTTACTAAATAATGTATTATTTAGTAGGATATTTTTGAGTACTGTTGGCATTTTTTAGTTTACACATGTACTCCAGTGAATATAAGAATATCTCATTTTTCTCATCCCACTCCTATTTTGTGTACGTTTTTCTCTCAGACAGGCGTTTGTGATGAAAGCTGAACTCTTGGGGTGAATCTAAACCTAAAAGTCTGCTTGCTTTCTTAAGAATGGTGAAGAAAGCAAGCTTGCACTGGTAAATATTGCATAGGTTAACCCTCGACACCTCCACTTCCATTTACGGCCATGAGGCCCGCACCGTATCTACACTCCTGATCACCTGACGGTTTCAACGAGCAGCCCCTTTTCAAATCCCTGTCTCGCGTGCATCCGATTTAGCCACACACTGCTGTTTTACTGTCCATCTCTTTGATTACATTTCCTTGCACTCTGGCCCGCTGTCATGCTGGATGACTTGAGGAATATTGATGCGCTCCATAAGGAGATTGGTTTTTGTGAGCATGTGCTCCAAACTGTCAGTCCAGCTAATTTCACTGCTCTGCCTTTTAGCCCATGGTCATGATGGAACCTGGTCATGGGTGGGGTGTGTGTGTGTGTGTGTGTGTGTGTGTGTGTGTGTGTGTGGGGCTGAGAGCACAATGCACAACAGCTGCTGTCTAGTGGTTCAGACACCACCCTGTATTGCTTTATGTAATCAGTCTGCCGGGGTAGCTGTCTCTCAGTCTATCCGTCATGAGTTTGTTTATTTATTTATTTATTTATTTATTTATTTATTTTCTGCAACGTAGATTATAAAAAATGCACTGCTAAAAATGATCTCTTGTACCATCTTGCTGAGGAGAAAACATTCCATAGCCTAGTGATGGGCAATGTGGGTTTCCATCTATTTTGATCAATGTACCCTTTTTTAAATTTTTTATTTTTTATTTTTATTTTTTAAACTTGTGTTTGTTTAAATCTGAATGAAATGGATCAGCCACAACCCTGAACAGGGTAAAGCAGTTAAGGGCTTTAAGGGTTGTTTGTTTGAACGTTTCATTCTTCCCTGAACTTAAAGTTAAGGTTTCATGCATGAAGAGTTTGAACATTGTTAACTGCAGTCCAGATGTTGACACAGCGAAGTATTTCAGTGGACTGAACCAAGCTCCACCCCCACCATCCAACTCTCCGATGCCCGCCAACCACATCTTTTCAAAGCGCTATCCGCCTCCTTATGCGTGCACAAGCTCACAGACACCCATGATTGGCTAGTGTCGCTGTGATTGACAGGGGAGAGAGTGTACACCCCTCCTGCCAAGAAAGCACGGCCAAATTTGCTTTATCGGGCTCGCATCCACGGCTGGTTATGACATCGTTGGTATTCAAACTCACGATCTCTAGACACGGGATTCTAGTTTTTTAAAACGTGAACCATTACGGCTTCTGGATCCTCTGATGTGGCGTTTTTTAAAATTCTTTAGCTCTGGGGGGGAAAAAATGGGTTATCTCTAGACAAAAATCTTTTCAGAGTCACTGGTCACGAGTGGTAACGTGAAGCATCACTACAAACCGAAACGCAACCATTTCAAATTGATTTATAGCCTTAAATGGTCATTAAGGGTGACGCATTAAAAGGTAACAAATTGCAAAAAAAACAAACAACAACAGTTTTTAGAAAAGTCTAACGTGCTCCAGATTTTTCGAAAAGCTCCATATTTATTTAGCTGCCAATCGCCATGTTGTGTGCAAGAACATTTCCATCAGTAGTCGATGCCGCACTCGTTCAATTCTGAAAATATAAACCAGCTGCTCCATTTAGACAGGATGCGTAAAACACGCTGCGTCCACGTTGTGTCGTGACACCGCTGCTGAAATGCCAGGCAGGTTCAACAACAAATGCATCAGTTACATTTGAGTTTTTGCTCCATCACAAATCTGTACTGGTTTGTACCGCTCAGCATTAATAGCATGATTATTGAGTACTGTTGAGTACACTGAACTCATTAAAAGTCTAAACTGCTCAGTCAAATAGTTAATCGATGACTTGATTAATATTTCGATAGGCCAGAGTAGGTCATGTGACCTTTAGACACTGAACAATCGGTCTCAAAACATTGCAGTAGATGTCAGACCTACAAATCAGTGCTCCTCCTAAACATGTTAAATCCCCAGTATAGATGTCCAGAGTTAGAAATTGAGGGAAGGAGAGAAGAAAGATTAGAGAGTCCTGTGAAAACGTAATCTCTCGGAACATAGCGCCCATATCTCCAGCCAGTGGGAATATAAGGTCTGAACGGGCCTCTGACAGGAGTCACTGATTAAAAAAGTCCCGCTGCTTTTTGCTTAAGTGTGCACTTTGAAGTTTTAGAAGGTTCTCTGGCTCACTGTCCGGCCCACATATAGAATTGCAATCAAAATGATTCAACCCCCATTGCAAATCAGGTTTATTGTCAAAATGTACAGACTTCCAGCTGTTTGCAATGAACAAATCAAACAAAAACAATTGCAGTAGTTCAACACAACGAATGCTTCAAGTGTTTCCCCAAATTCAACTGAAAATGCAACTTATAATGATTTCTCCAGTTTCAAAATTATTCAACCCCCTGAATAGAATCCCTCACAACAGCACAATCAAGGGCTTAATTAGTTGCACCAGGTGTGCTTGAGCTGGAACACATGAAATACCTGAACTCGCTAGGGGTAGAAATATATGAAATACCTGGACAGGCAGGTTGTGAAAAACCCTCGAGTGACTGTAAAAGACCTGCAGCAAGACTTGGTGGCAACAGGCACTGAGGTTTCAGTGAGCACAGTAAGGCATGCACTAAAAGCAGAAGGTTTCCATGTCATAACTCCAAGACGTACACCACTACTGACCCAAAAGCACAAGAAAAGTCGCTCAAAATCATATAAATAAACCACAGAAGTTTGGGGATTCTGTTCTGTGTAGCAATGAATCAAAACTGGAACTTTTCGGCACAATGGATCAGCGGTATGTCTGGAGGAAGAAGAAGGAAGAAAGAACATTCTGTTCACAGTCAAGCATGGTGGTGGCTCGGTGATGCTCTGGGGCTGCTTTGCATCCTCTGGCACTGGAAACCTGCAGCGTGTGGAAGGCAAGATGGATTCATTGAAGTATCAGGAAGTCCTAGGAGAAAATGTCATGGTGTCTGTGAGGAAGCTGAAGCTTGGGCATCATTGGACCTTCTAACAGGACAATGATCCCAAGCATACCTCAAATTCCACCAAGGCTTGGTTGCAGAAGTAGTCCTGGAAGATTCTACAGGGCCATCACAGTCACCTGACTTGAACCCCATAGAAAATCTCTGGTGGGATTTGAAGAAGGCGGTTGCAGCACGCAAAACCAAGAATATTACTGAACTGAAGGCCATTGCTCATGAGGAATGGGCTAAGATTCCTCAGGAACGCTGCCAGAAGCTCTGCATCTCGTTTGCAGCAGGTCATTACAGCAAAAGAGTGCTCTACTAAGTACTGAAGATTTTTTCCGTGAAGGGGTTGAATAAATTTTGATTGCAGCTGTAACTTACAGACAGCCAAAGACACTCATCACTCTCAACTCTCCTACTACATGCATCCAGAATTACATCCAAATTAAATCAATCTCTCTCTCTCTCTCTATCGCTCGTCTCTATTGTTATATTTTGTTTCGGACACAGCCCTGACAGAGCCATTAAGCACTGCTGGCTGTCCTCTATAAAGGACAGCTGTTCTACTCCATTTCAGTAATAACGTTGGATTTGTCAGTGTACTAATTCGGTTAGTCCAGAAATAACAGGAAACATAATAGCACTCTGCTAAAGCAGCGTGTTTTTGTTAGCTGCTTTTGGTCAAAAGTGGCTCTGTATGCATGACCTCTGCTCCTCCACCCATGCATTTAATTCCCTTATCAACAGAGATCCTCCAGCGCAAACCGGTGTGTACACGCTGCGAGAGAAGCTAACGGCAGCGTTGGCTTGTTTGTTGACAACACGAGCTTACCCGATTGTACAAGCTTCATTTCAATCCACCTAATACACACCTTTCAAAAAAGTAAGAGCCTGTTGCCTTGATGGGACACGCGTGACCTTTTATTTGATTTATTTATTTATTAAATACTAAAAGGTGCTGTTGAGCTGAATTGATGCTCAGCTTTTTACACAGGTCATTTATTTGTTTGTTTGTTTGTTTTTAATTGTATGTATGAGCTGACTGCATCTGTGGCTGTGCATAGACCGGTTTTAATTTAGAAACTGGAGATGTTGATCATAGTGCTGTGTGTGTGTGTGTGTGTGTGTGTGTGTGTGTGTGCAGTCTTGCTCTGTTTATCCTCCCATGAATATTTACAATGGAGTGGATACGCTCCCTACAGGCAGAGACAGATGGAGTGGCCTTTTTCAGTTTGCATACCCTGCCCGATCAGTCTCCTATCAATAGGCAGTTATTCTAGTCTTAGTGTGTGTGTGAGTCTTTATATGCTTGTATGTTTTTTTTTGTTTGTTTGTTTGTTTGTTTGTTTTTTTTACTTGACGTGGAATCTTTGATCTTTAAGTGAGCACTTTGCATTAGCTTTGCTTTCATTTCATCCTCTTTAAAGCATCCATGTCTCATTTTGTCTAGAGAGCTCTATGGCTCTATGGTACGCCACTGCCATCTAGTGGCTGTTTTAACCTGCAAGCTTCACCATGCTACCGTTTCATCTGTTAAATAGTGAGTTGGTATTGTAGCATCGTGTCCGTCGAATGCTGTCTAATCTCATCGTCTTGCATTTGTGTTTATTTTGCAGAAGGAGCTGAGCCTTCCCCGAAGAGGCAGTTTGTGAGTATCCAAACTTTTTACCAACCGTTTCCTCTTACAGAATGAAGGAAAGTCCACTCTGAGCTGAGCGCAGCACGTCAGTGCCACCTCGTAATGCTAGACTGGTCAAAAATAGATAGATCCGATAGGATTGGTATGATAGGAATTGTAGAATAAACCACAACAGCAGCGTTTTATTGAGATGTTTGAAAGATGGCGCGTTATGGGTGCACACGTTATGACACGAATCATCAGGGATCAGTTTGTTTTAAAAAAAGAGCTGAATTAAACGTGAGAAGTAGAATGGATGAAGTAGTTTCCAAAGCTGCAAAAAATTCAAATCTAAGAACGACTGTGGGAAAATGAGGGCTCTTTGAGCTCGTGTTCTCATACACACATACGTTCGTTTCCATTACCATTTGCTGAAGTGATGACACTGTACCACGATTCCATGAAAACGAAACCCGGACCACTGCGTGTGAGAGGACCGGTCCTCTCAAAAGCAGTGGTCTGGGGTTCGTTTCCATGGAACCGTGGTACACTGGTTCTCTCAAAAGCAGTGGTCTGGGGTTCGTTTCCATGGAACCGTGGTACACTGGTTCTCTCAAAAGCAGTGGTCTGGGGTTCGTTTCCATGGAATCATGGTACAGTCAGGTGTGGAAGCTAACCACGCTCATGTGCTTGGTTCAACTCGTCACACTATTTCCACCAACATTACGAAAGTATAAACGGGAAGTAGTTGTTGTGGTTATCATCAGGAGATCAGCTCCTTTGCTCGTATGACGTTGACGATGACGTTCCCTGCACGTAGAACACGCTTTGCTTTGCCGTGTGATCGTTCCCACAACCATTTTAAAAAATGCAAACGTGTGAACCTAGTGCAAACCTGCATTCACAGAACTGGAGTGTGGAATTGTGCAAAAACTCCGCACCGTTCGGAAGGAGTTCTTCCATGTGAACGCGAGCACGTGATCACGAGGCCCACGTATTTGAACGTCAGGTGCTGGTCAGGGGTACGAGTGGAAACGTGTGTTTTTTAAGATGAATGTTCAAATCGGATGTTCTGTGACCCCTTCTCTGTGTGGGTGTGTGTGTGTGTGTGTCTCAATTTTTATGCATTCTCATTCTTCACATGCTTAAAAAGTGTAATACGTGCAGTTTTTATTCTACACATCCTTAAAGGCCATCCAGTGACCTTTGTGAGTTAGTAAGACGGTTTTAAAGGCACTAGTTGTGTCCCAGAAGAGCCGTTTTAAGAGCACTGGATGTGTCACGGGGCTCTCGCTGAGTTTGCACTGGTCATGTCTTGACAACGCTCTAAAACCGAAGATTAATAATCATAAGCTTTTTAATAACCAGGTCCCTGCAGGGTTTTGCGATCGCAGAGACGAACACAAAGTCAAGCAAACTCTGAGGAGATATGTTCGGACGAGCTTGAAATTTTTCAAAGTCACAGTGGATTTTCCAAAATTTCGGGTCATGTGATGTCATCACGACGCACGGTGACTCGAAGAGGCCTTCGAGTACAGCTAAAAGGTCTCATTTACCAACAGACATCACCGCGAAAGACAATTCGTGCAATTGCAGTTCAAGTAGTTGAACTACAAAAAAACCCAGCTCAATAGACGCAGCAAGTTGCATGGCAAATTTAGAAAAAAGCCGCAGCAAAATCATGCATTTTTGGCCGCAGCTATCACAAAAAACCTCTGCCGTGTCCTGTACGGACCGATTCATCATAAAGTGAACACATTAACTTGTTATAGCACTTCTGATGATTGTGTACCATACTGTAATACGAATTCGCCATCTACGAATAAACTGTGCTCTTGCTTGAAGCCGTCTCTAAAATCTCGTGGAAAAACCTGGGAGAAAATCTTTAAGTGATTAATTCTAAACGTCTCCTGGATGACAAACCACAACAGAACGGCTTACCTTCAGAATAGTGCTTCATCCTACCATTTGAAGAACTACGAATGGAAGTAATTAGGATGTCACTCATTGCTTGTTGTATTCGTAAATCTATATCCGGATGGATCCCCAAGTGGAAAAATGTGGTTATTATTAGAAAAGTTTATCAGGAAAGTGAAGCACTTTTTCCCTTTGACATCCTCTGAAACGAGCCAAATAAACATTTATGATTCCTGAAGATCTTGTGTGCAGCCGCCAGAGCACAGTGTAGTAATGCTGGTGTAGAGGTCAGAGGTCAGCAGGGTTCAGGTCTGGAGCAGATATAACAGCTGAGCATCTGTGCAGCCCCGAGCGTATTTTAACACTCCTCCAACCTATTTTTAACATGCCGGTGCCCCGTGAGTACATTTTCTACCCTTATGAGGTATCCTTATGTTTCTTTATACAATACGCAAGAGGAAATGAATGATATCTGCTAATCTACACAACCACTCAACCATATGGAGACACTTTTGGAGACTGAAATGTTCCTCATGATCTTAAAAACCTTTTGATCTGAAGGTGCGTGATTAAATGTTTGAAATCGGTGTTGTAGACAAAAATATAATCGTGCCAACATAATCATTTCTTTCACTAGAAAACTAACATTTTATTTACAAAAAAATCTTCTTTTTTTTTTTTATTATCGGACGACTTTTAAACGCAAATATTCTGAAAAGCTGCCAATAAGAGTCCAGCGTCGGTGTGAACTCCTTTAACACTGTTTAAAAAGCATCTCAGGGAAATTCCTCAAGAAATCGTTTGAGAAAATGCCAAGAATACATTTCTGGAAATTCTAGGCGTAAAGGGCGTCTACTTTGAAGATGCTAAAATGCTAAATTATTTTGATTTATTTTGGATTTTTTTTTTTTAATCACAACATAATTCCCACAGATCCATTTGTGTTACTCCAGAGTTTTTATGACTGTATTATTATTATTATTATTATTCTAAAAGGTAGGGAAATGATGATAATAATAAAAAATGAATAATGATTGTGTAAACTTTTGACCGGTAGTGTATTGTTACGTAATGAGACTATAAACGGAAGCAAGCACAGATCACAGATCACAGATCTTTATTCTCAAACTGAAGTCAATCATGAAACATGGTCTAGACTGGAAGAGAAAATCGAGGTTTAAACATGAAACTAGATTCGAGGCATGGAATAAGAACAGGACACGAAAACACGACCGCTTAGCCTAAAGAGGACGAAAACATACGTAGCATACTTAACT
This sequence comes from Ictalurus furcatus, assembly GCF_023375685.1. Lineage (NCBI taxonomy): Eukaryota > Metazoa > Chordata > Actinopteri > Siluriformes > Ictaluridae > Ictalurus > Ictalurus furcatus. The sequence goes on along the minus strand of NC_071265.1, from coordinate 7,850,037 downwards.
GTATTCACCTATACATTCATTTAATAATGCATGAAGTGCACTGCAACATGAGGGCTTTAAATAACAAACATAATCACGCTTGAATACAGACAGCTGGGACCAATAATGACCCACCCTCGATCATCAACCAATACCTGAACAGGAAGAGAACAAAACCAAAACAAAGGCACCTGTCCATAGGAAACAGTCCTCCTTACGTAATCTCGTGCACGCGTGCGCTCTCCAGCTGTCCGTGCATGCCGCAGCGCCATCTGCCGGCGAGATCGTGACATGTATATTAACGCCAATTATAAACTTACAAAAGATTATTATTGTTTTCTTAGTTCAGTATTTGAATTGTAAAAATCTCTGAGCTTGTTTTATTTATTTATTTATTTATTTATTTATATAAATCAGTAATTTGTTATCAGAACCTCAGCAAAGCTAAGTCTGACGCGTATGGTGTGTGGTGAGAATGAATTTTTGCCCTTTCGCTCACGTCTACAGTGTTTACACGTGTATAATACGTATAAATACAATGCTATACTATACAACGGTGTCTTGATCCGATACATTTTCCACTCACGCGCCACCTTAAAACGGCTCTCCGTTCTCAATCGGGTCAAAACATTCAACGTTAGAGACGTACAATAACTGAACCGATATAATGATCAGTTCAGACTCTTGGCAGCGTATAGCGGCGTAATAAACCTGTGCGTTAGATTGTTTGAAAAACGAAATTAAACATGATGAGGAATGCAGTACATCTTTAGCTTTGGGGTTTGGCCGTGCATGTGTATTTGATTCTTCGGTATTCTCTGATGATGATATGACGAGTTCAATGCGGTTCTTCCCTGTGCTGAAAACTCCACAATGCTGCAGGCCTGGATTAAAGACTTCATCGAATCAAAAGCCTTCTATTCTAACTCGATTAATCAGAGCAAACAAACACACACACACACACACACACACCATTGTTTGTCCTTGCAGCAGTAGCTCATATTACAGTGTTATTGCGTTTACCTGTCCTGTCCGTCGGCGTTATCGTCACTCTCTCTTAACGGTGGATGCTCCAGTTCTCATAGTGCACATTATTTTTTATATCGTTCATCTTGGCTGGACTTTACACATGGACTTCATGTTCTTTTGGTTCTGAGATGGACACCACGTGAAGAACGACAGCTGCAGACCCTCCCCCACACCGAGGTCTCGTCATATCACCGGAGTAGTCATGGGAGTGTATATGAGATTGAGGCAGCATTAGTCTAGCAAACTCTTTCACTCTCTTGACCGTCACCACGTCGGAGAGAAATGGATTTGATGTTTCTTCAACCAGATGCTTTCACTGGAGCCGGAGTCATCATTTGGCCGTTATTACCACTCGGAAACTAACTGTGGGTTACGGCTTTCGTCTCAGACTGAGGTCAGGCCTCGGCGTTCTCCTTTTGGATTCGTTTACCTCTCTACAGCTTGCTGCTTACGCGTGCGGGTTGTTGCTTTGGTAAAGTAGACGTTTTGGATGGCGTGGTGCTCTTTAGCTTTCAAAACATGCTAAGAGTCGGAAGTCAAGGTCGCCAGTGGTAGACTAAGGTTCTCGTCATCGTCGTAGAACGTTCTCGTCGTCACGGCTGTACAGACTGGCGGATGATCATGCTCTTAAGACAGAAGTGACTCGAGAGTTCTTTAGTCTTGCTGCCTGACCCAGTCACACCATATCAGGCATGAAGAAAAGGAAGGAGCGAGTAGGAGCACCCAACCTGCACATACAGTAAGCCTCTCACTATCTGCTGCCACAGCTGTACACACACACACACACACACACACACACACACACACAACACAATCTCTGTCACCTTTAAATAGATGTGCATATGCAGAGCTGCTAATATTTTCCAATAGATACCGAACTCTGTTGAAACAGAGCGCTTGTTAAGTTCCTTAATAAAAACTAAACAAATAAAGACAAAATAAATGAGTCATAATTACAAGCGATCTTAATATCTATGCTTTAGTCTTTTTTGCTGAACTTTACTCTTTTATTACAGCAGAGGAAAGAGCATTTCAGCGGGTCTCGATTTTTTTATATATATACATATGTATATTTGTATATATATGTATGTATATATGTATGTATGTATATATATATATATATATATATATATATATATATATATATATATATATATATGCAATGATTATAGGGAACTTCTGTAGGAAAGCAGATGGATTTTCCATTTGGTAGGAAAGAAAAAAAAAATTCATGGCTTTGAGGTGATCATACCCGATGTTTAAAACGATTAGACAACTTTTTCACCACTTTGATTTGATCAAAGATTTTTTTTTTTTTTTTTTTAGCTACTCCCTAATAACTCACCATGAAAATGATGTAGACTTGTGTATATGGAAATTACCTGGGACAAATGACGACAAACGACCCTGAAAGTGTCGCGTCGCTCAAATCGCTATTCACCGCTCATTGTGGGCGTTATTGTCTTTAGTTTACTGATGGTTATCATGACTCACTGCTAGCGCCAGGCTAGCGCGATAGCCGTACAATCTCTTTACGGAAAGTATATAAAAGCACCCAGTCGATCACGTCTTCCCGTGCGTAAAAAATACTGATGCACTAACATCAGAATGACCATAAAACATTTTGCTTTTCATGAGTTCATCTCCCTGTGTTACGGACTGGAAGGATACGGTGTACTGAAATAGAACGTCGATCACACGGACACTGTTCACGCTCTTGACGCTCAGGAGCTTTGAGGAGAAACGAACTGCACTCAACATCACTCACACTGCCTTCTCTCCTTAATGTCGATCCCTCCTTTAAAAAGAATGACTCCGGGCCGTGTCGTCAGATCATGTGGCTGCTGGTGTGGTTCAGAGATCGTTATTAGCGGTTAGAATGGATATATTAAAAAAAGTCTACACACCCCTGTTAAAATGGCGGGTTTTTGTTGAAGTTTAAAAAGGAAACCAAGATTAATCAAGTGAAAAACAATCAAACGTTTTAGGGGCGAGAAAAAAGAAAAAATCATTCATCAAAATGAACCAATCTCATGTATAAAAGTAATTATCATACAGCTGTGTTCATCATATAAGTGAAATTATTCCAAAAAAAAAAGCACAGACATTAGAATACCATCCCCACGGTGAAGCATGGTGGTGGCAGTGTCATGCATTAGGGCTGCTTTTCTTCAGCCACAACTGGGGCTTTTATCCAGCTGGAGGGATTCATGTATAGCTACAAATTCCAGTCGATTTTAGTGCAAAACCTTCAGGTGTCTGCTGGTAAGCTGAAGATGAAAAGGAATTCCACCTTTCAGCACGACAACGACCAAAAGCATTCATCCACACCAACAAAGGAGTGTCTTAATTAAAAGATGATCAGTGTTTTTGAATGACCTCGCCAGATCCCAGACCTGAATCCAACTAAAGATCTGTGTGGAGACCTGAAGCGGGCTGTACACAGGAAATGCCCTCACAATCTGACCAATCTAGAATGTTTCTGCAAGAAAGAGCTGGAGATTATTGCCAAGTCATGGCGTGACACGCTGATAGACTCTTCCACAAAAAGACAAAAAGAGTGGTGGAATAAAATCAAAAGCTGCTTCAACAAAGTATTCGTTAAGAGGGGTGTGCACATTACGCAACCAGGCTACTGTAAGTTTTTTATCTTTCCTGTTTTTCCACTTCATTTTGTTGTTGTTGTTGTTGTTCACAGTGATGATGGGAAAAGTTCTGACCCAATTTCTGTTAGTTTCTGCCATTTTAACAGGGGTGTGTAGACTTTGTCCATCCTTTGTATCTACATATTTGTGATGGCATAGGGGCATTTGTAATTGGCATATGTGAAATTATTCTTTATTTTTTATTATATATCGTTGTTTAAACTGAGCAATGTTTTTGTTTTGAGCGCATCTCAACCAGAAGAGTTGAGACGGACATTTTAACAGCCGTTCTCCGATTATAAACCGAATCGATTTGGCTTATATCCATGTCGTACGGGCATGTCGCTATCCAACAACTCCATCAACCCACTTGGCTAGCGAGGGTTTAGACATGTTAATCAGGCAGACTGACGGAAGGATTATTAAAGAGTAAATAACATTTCTACTCCATTTTAATTAAATATGTTTATTGTGTCAAAACTATTTTACATACAGGCGTTTTTTGTTTGTTTGCCAGAATCCAGCCACAGCTACATCTGATGGTTTTTCCCAGACTGTCACACATTATATTAAGAGGATAGAAAGCCTACTCAGTTTATGTAGTTTCTTGTGCATTCAAAAAAAAAAAAAAAAAAATCTGTAGTTCAAGTTTCATGTTCTGGGGTAATCATGAACATACCTCCATTTGTCTGTGTTAGTGAGAGAGATCTGCACGTAATTTAACATCTCACTCAAATTCTCGAGACTGACCTCAGCTTGGAGAGTTTCCCAGTCCCGGCTGATGTCTCTGTCTTTAGTATAGTACGGCATCTACATTTTTGTATCTTCAGAGGGTTTTCAGTCTATCTGCACAGCACATGGAAAGAGCTCAGGAGCAGATCTCTGGCATCTCAGCTTCTCACCAGCTTGTACAGAAACGAGATTTATTCACGAGCCTGTTCGGGAACGCTCTCCGGCTCGGCAGATTTTATTTCACACTGCTGGCTTTTCGAGGAGCAGCACGGTGTTGAGTTTCAAACCTTCGGACTTACAGTGTGGACATGGTTAAGACCCGTAGAGCTGAAGTATGCGTTTCTGGGCACTGTTGTGTAGCAGCTATCAGGAGATTCATTCACACCTGCTTGCACAGAAACACTTCCAGTCAGCATGTGACCATTTAAAAACATTTTTTTTTTGCTCTTTACTTCTTTTTTCTTTTCTTCACGGTGCCGCGCTCACTAGAATCTGGCCAACGGCTCAGTTCCGTTGCCACGGAAACAGCAGCCTCCTGCAGCACCTCCTCAGCCCCACGTCTTTCTCCTCTTCCTTTTCCTCTCCTCTCCGCGATGGAGGGCCTGAAGAGGCCGTCTGTGCCCCGGGCCCTGCCTCCGACCCCGCTCTTGCCCTCGGCTCACCCAACCCCTTTGTCTGGAGGTAAGGAGTGAACACACTTCCGTGTCTCACGCAGCATGGAGATTAGTCTGATACTAACCAGCAAATAAAAATGAACTTCATATATTAAAAATATTCCACTTAAATGGAATTGCATCACTAAACGTCTTACGTCTACCTGAAATGAAAGCTGACCTTTTTTGTTACCCGTTTTTTTTTTTTTTTTGTCTGTCTTGTCGTATTGTGCATGAGATACTAGTAGGAATCAGTTCAAGGATGGCTTTTTCTCTTTCTAAGCATTTTTTCTCTCTTCCAAACACTAGCTAACATTGAGTGAAAACACTGAGCCTGCTTGATTCATAAACACATCACAGTACAGAAGAAAAACATGCTGTATTTCACTTTATCATGAAAGGAAACCTTTTTTTAAAAAAAAAAAAAAGTTAGCTTTAGATCTAGATCTAAAAAAGATGCAGTTTGTGTCAAAAAAAATCGTCAGAAATAGGGAACTAGTTGGCTACGGATCGTAAAGCTGAAAAACCTAAAAAGTTGATGAAGGCTGTTGCTACTTGGTATGCACCACACGCACGTACCATTTCCTCTACACCGGCTTGGCTAGCTACTGCGCTACGATTGTGCAGGAAGCTAAAACGGTAAAACATGAAACATTTACATAAAAAACGCACTCCGCAGTGATTTAATAAAAGTAGCGCCTGCATGAGCGCCTCCAAGCGGTTCTCTTTCAATCATTTATTTATTTATTTATTTATTTTTTATTTAACGATCACCACGAAATAACAGTCAATATTTTAACCATCAAGTCCCTCCATGATTTCATGATTTTTTGCAAAAATATTGCGAATTCCGCAATATTCGGAGGAGCTGACCATCAAAGGTTTATTGGTGTGTGTGTACATGTGCTACTGAGGCGCTGTAATGCCCAAACACTGATCGTGACTGACACCTGGGTTTCTTTTAAATGTTTCTTTTGTGTGTTTCCAGCGTTATTAAGCCATTTAAGAAGAGCTTGCAGAACATGTGCTGGAACTAAAAACAACCTGAAATGAAAACTCAGACTTTCTTTGAGGCGATCAGACTTCTTTTTGTCAGTATTGATGTATGCTGACTCGTTTGAAACCTTTCCAGGCTTTTTTCACTAATGTTTAGCTTCGAGTCAGTTCTAAGCTTCATTCGTCTTTTCCCTATCATACATGTGTGGTGTGAGTGTGTGTGTGATCTTGTTGTGCTTGTGATTTAGTCTGTGTGGAGCACCTGCTGTGAGCTGCCTCAAGGTGACACAGTGCTCTCCATGCTTGGCTTGACTTCTACCTCTGTACACACACACACACACACACACACACACACAGTCTAACATTCTAACTAGGTCTGTCATGTCACCATAACCTTCCTCAATCCTCACACAATCCTGCATCCTTCTCCTCATTACACCGCCTCTCACCAAATTCAGCTTTACTGTCCTCTTCCCCAGTCGTGTCCAACATCTTCCCTGCTAGATGATGCTCAAGGCATTGTTGTTACTGGGAAAAAAATCCCACAAAGGAAAAGAACTACATAATTGCGTGAGTGTTAAATTCATGCGAGTGTGTTCATGCTGGAAGGCATTAAAGGAATACTCCAGCATCTATTTCTGCACGCATGTCATATAAATGATTATAAAGCAATATCTTCCCAGTCTTGAAAAGCAAATATAAGGGCAGTTGTTAAATTCCATAATAACGACTATTAAAATATACGACCGTATGAGACAAATTAAAAATGAAGTCTATTACGTCTATTAATTCAAGAAGTAGTGAAAATAGCTTTAACTGAACAATTCAGGAAAGCATTCTACAAAAACACATCTTTCTCATAATCAACTGCCCTGAGACTTCTCCTACAAATGGGTTTCGAGTAAACAGGTTTTCTGTTCGTATGCGGCATTCGAACTCGGAAAAACCTCAGACAGAGAAAAGTACAACGGAATGGTCGTTCAACTCGGACGACGTCGACCAATAGCTGTGTAACGGTGTAAGGTGGCACAAAACGTGCGTTGTCCAAACGTGTGATATCAGCGTTCTACAGGGTGGCACAAAAATCTCCACACACGGGACTATGTTTGCATCGGCTGTGCTTTCATCAGGGGATGTTCATGGACCTTTTGGTTGGTCCGCAACACTTCCAGTCCTTTTGAATTTAAGTTTGGCTGCAGTGTCGTGTGTGTGTGTGTGTGTGTGTGTGTGTGTGTGTGTGTGTGTGTGTGTGATGTGATTGCCATGTTTCCTGTTAAAGTCCATTGCAAACTTGCGATAGCTTCCCAATCCAGCCATGAGAATGATTTCAATACGTTCTTCTTTTGTCAAAGGTGTTCTTAAAGGCTGTCTGAGGAGATATATATAACTAAGTATGAAACATTTTGGAAGACATTTTGCTAAATAGTATTCATTTCCCATATGTGTGGAGACTCTCGGGACACCCTGTATTTACATAGAGTTACAATATATAGAGAGCATGCTGGTCACATGATCACGTTTGTTTGTGGAGTGCTTCACCAGCACTTGTGAAGTGACCGAAAGCCCGATAGCTCAGGATTGCATCGACTGACAGTGTTATACTGTTGCACAACTAGGTTTATCACCGTTAAAAAGAGCTCTTGGGTAGCTTTCAAACACCATCCCCGTGCTGCTACAGTACCCAAGAAAGAGGCCGCGGAACACCGGCATTTTAGCCGATTTTGGAGCTCTATTTCTCTTACAGAGTTCATTATGTTTCAATCGATCGTTTCCCCCATTCTATTTATGCTATCAGAATTATTGGGAGAATTAAATTGTAATCATTTTTACGATATGGTGAACCTGTAGTACAGTTTGTTTACACTATTAAACCTCTGTAGCAGTTTTTAATTTATTTCGTTTCATTCAGACAAAAACGCACATTGTTTTGCAGTGTTTATTTTACCAAGTCTTTTCAGTCATCATATTTCTTCATTCAGCTGTTTACATTTTCTGAAAATTGAATCGAATCATGACCATAGTGTATCGTTACGCCCCTTTTGTCCCAGCCCGAGTTTTCTGACATAAACACGCCTGAAATCAGAACAGTACGGCACCGCACGCAGACAGTACCAAACTACTTGGTAAAACCTGGTTTTACTTGATATGTAGCTTTTGACTTGAGAAAAGCAGCATCACGACGCACGTTCAGACAAAAGCCCCTTCGATTCACGTGCGTCGAACATGAGTGCAGCTGAAAGGTCTCATTTACCAACAAACATCACTGTATAAGACCGTGTAGAACAAGTTTGTTCAGTTGCAGGATAATCATCATCATTTTTGTCATATTTGGTTATTGTTGGTTTAGATTCAGTTGATAAAACACTACAGCAGTTTAAGTCACTTTAGTAAGGATTTAGTAAAGATTTAGTCTTCTCCTCCTCACATTTCCCCAGTTACTCTCATAAGCTTCCTTCACACACCTGCAATATTTTTAATAAGCAATGGTAGCGCAGTGGTTAAGACAGTGGACTCCTAAGCAAAAGGTCAGAGTTCAAATCCCAGCAGTACCACTGTTGGGCCCTTGAGCAAGGCCCTTAACTCTCAACTGCTGTTGTATAGAATGAGATCAAATGTAAGTCTTTTTGGATAAGGGCATCTGCCAAATGCCATAAAGGTAATAAAATTTCTTCTTCTTTTTTAAAAATATAAACGAAACAGTCTATATTTTCCATCACAGTCTTATTAAAGCCTTCCTCCTTCTTCTTTGTTGTACAGTGGATTAAAGAAAGTTTTATAGGAGCGAAGTCTCTGACAGTGTCTCTAATATGCAGCAGCATCTTCATCGAGAAGCAGGCGAATTTAATAACGTTAATATAACCAAAACATTTTTCCTACGCCTTAATAAAAGTAAATAAAGAAAAAAAAAAGTCTGGTGCGTAGATGCTAATTTGCACTGATGGCGCATGACCGTGTTGGGTGTGGCGTATGTAAAAGTGTGTGGATTGTGTTGAAGTGTAGCTGCTAGGCTTGATTTTGTTCTGTTTCTGTTTGTGTGGAGAGGGAGAGAGGTGTGCAAGAGGAGGAGAGGGTGAGGGAAGGAGAGGAGGGAGGGAGCGAGTGTGAGGAAGGCGACTGCAGCTCATGCTGCCTCTGTCAGCGTCACAGGTTGTAGGCAGTCGCACCAGCATTCTGACAGCTGGACACACACACAGACACACTCGCAGACACACTCGTTTAGCATGGCTGTCGTTCATCCTCTTGTCGCCTTATGGCATTTGGTGGGTTTGAGTTGTGTGTGACAGAGCTGATCGTGAAGAGCCTGGATCATGTCTGACTCTTTCTGGACTGTGCTCTCTAATTTCTCTTTGCCTGAGAGGAGCATGCTGCGTCGTTCCAAGAGGTACACCTCTCTCTCTCTCTCTCTCTCTCTCTCTCTCTCTCTCTCTCTCTCTCTCTCTCTCTCTCTCTCTGTGTGTGTTCCATTTGATCTGTATTGCTCTCAGTCTGGCAGCTAACTTGATTTACTCTGTCACATGAGCATTAATGGAAGCCATTACTGTTTTTGGAGAGAGAGAGAGTGTGTGTGTGTGTGTGTGTGTGTGTGTGTGTGTGTGTGTGTGTGTGTGTGTGACCTCCATTTCTCCTTTTGTTTATGTACGTTTCAGTCATGCTCCTCTACTCTCTGTGATCTGCATACATCTTGTGCTGTCCTGTTTTAACCTGCCCTGCAATGTTTGCATGCGTACACACACGCGTGCGTACACACACACGCATACAGAGTGAGAAGAGGTTTGTGTTATCTGTGTTTGTCCAGTGGAGCAGGTCTTCAGCCCTCCTCCTGTCATTAGTTCCCGAATCCTCGCTGCAGATCGGAGAGATGTTGCTTCTCGCATAGCAACAGGGCTGAGAGTGGAGCACGACTCCTGCTGCTGCTCTCTGCCTCTCTGCCCTCCCCTTTCTCTCTGTGTATACATACGAAGGCCAACGTGGGTCGCTAAGCTACAGCACAGGAAACACAGCATATGTTTAGAGTTCTATTTAATGTTTAGTTTAATGGACAGGGCAAGCTCTCAGACCACACATCAGTGACTACCAGTTCGTGATGTACTGTAGGAGTCATGCTGTAGTCCAAGTACTTGAGCACGTAAGGAAAAGAGAAACTGGTTGATTTACTATTTCTATAAATAAAAGAAACACCGTTTTGACACAGTTATTATGTTTTAGTTTTATATAGCCAGACAGTGCTCAAATAGCCTGCTGATTGAATGCATTTAGTATTAAAATGCACGGCGATGTTATTGAGCCTGTAATCGTATGCTGCAGCCGACAGTGAGCACTAGCACCATGCTATTATACGCTCATTCCGCCTAAACCATGAATACTTCTTAAAGGAAAATACCCAGGCAGCAACATCATTTCATCATTCGTTCAGTCGTTTATTCATTCGTTTTCAATAATTGCTTTATATCCCGGTCACTGAATCCCGAAACGAATTCGGTCAATTTGTCCCGCCTTGTCAGATTTTCCTACTGTAGCGCAAAATTATAGCTATATATCTATATCTATCCATCATCCTACCACATGGAGAAATCCTACTGCGGGTCTCTGCTTCTCATCTGTGACTACGTAAAATAATTGGTTTAACTTTGCTGAAGATTCTTACTAGACAATGATAGGATGGTTTTACAGTGCAAAACACCAAGTTTCCATTATCAGATACCAAGTCCATGCGCAAGTGCAATATTGATGTGCACACGCGCAGTAAACCCTGGTAGGACAATCTGATGAAATGTCAGCTCGGTGGTTCAGACGTTGGACGTCGAAAGGCTGTGAGTTCAAATCCCAGCACGGCCAAGATGCCACTGTTGGGCCCTTGAGCAAGGCCCTTAACCCTCAACCCTCAACTGCTCAGAGATAAATGAGATGAATAAAAGTTGCTCTGGATAAGGGCTCTGGATAAATGCCGTAAATGTAATGTCAGGACACCGGGAGCCCTCAGCGTGAAGCGGAAATACACTCTTGATGGGATGCCAGTCTTACCAACATTAATGTACTATATGGCCAAAGCTTTGTGGACACCTGACCATCACACCCGTGTGTGCTTCTTCCCCAAGCTGTTACCACAAAGTTGGATGCACACAGTTGCTTTACAATTTTCCTTCACTGGAACTAAGGGGTCACTAAGGAGGCAGTAGTGGCTTAGCGGTTAAGGGGGCAGTGGTAGCTTGGCGGTTAAGGGGGCAGTGGTGGCTTGGTGGTTAAGGCTCTATGTTACTGATCAGAAGGTCGGGGGTTCAAGCCCTGGCGCTGCCAAGCTGCCACTGTTGGGTCCTTAGGCCCTCGACTCTCTCTGCTCCAGGGGCGCTGTATCATGGCCGACCCTGCACTCTGACCCCCAACTTCCTGGCATGTGACTGAATGAGCACAACTCCCCAAAGTCACACTCCAAAATCCAGTGGAAAGGCTTCCCAGAGGAGTGGACGTTATTATAACAGTAAAGGAGAAGTGAATCTGGAATGAGATGTTCATCAAGCACATATGGGTGTGATGATCAGGTGTCCACAAACTTTTGGCCAGCTAGTGTATTATTTCTTAATGTTTTGGTCTTTACACAGGTGTATGCCAATATTAATCTGAACGTGTATTTCTGCTATCCTGATGCAGTTTATGTTCAGACTCATTCTGTCTATTTCCAGTAAGATGTAAGTAACGGCACTGTTAGATTAATTTGGGTTTCTCTCCAGCATTACTGCAGACCAACAAGCTCCATGTCTGCTGCTGGACAATATACGGATATGGCCAGCGAGTCTCAGAAGCTTCATGTCCTTTATTCTGTCAGGCAATGGAAAATGAAATATTATTTGATGAATAGATTGTAGAGATAATGTTAACGATAATCAATAGATTAGAGTACTTGATTATTCGTCTGCTTGTGTCTACCTGGACAGTGACATTGGAAGATAAAGCAGGTGATGGAGTGTTCTTTTATAGCGCATCATTTAAACTCCTGATGAGGTTTTTTTCTTAGTTACTCAATTTCATTTTACTCGTCTGATTCTCTTTCTTTCCCTCTCCATCATCCGAGTCCTTCTTTCTCCTTATTTAATTTAATCTGCTTCTCATTCCTAATGCACTCTCTTCATTATCTCTCTCTCAATCTCTCTCACTCTAAATCTCTCTATCACTCACTCACTCTCTCTCTCACTCTAAATCACTCACTCTCTCACTCTAAATCTCTCACACTAAATCTCTCACTCAAGATGTCTGTCCTTCTCTCACTCAAAATGTCTCACTCTAAATCTCTCACTCGCACTCTCTCTCACTCGCACTCTCTCTCACTCGCACTCTCTCTCACTCAAAATCTCTCACTCACTCTCTCTCTCTCCCCCTCCATCTCTGATTCAATTTCAAGTAACTTTATTGGCATGATTGTTTACATACAATATTGCTAAAGCGTCACTGTAGATAAGTAAGGAGAATAAAAATAATACAAATAGAATAAAAAATAGTAGTAATTATTACCAATAAATAAATAAATAATAAATAAATGAAGTGACAAAATACAAGGTGTCTCAGGTGGTAGAGCGGGTTGTCCACTAACTGTAGTCTTCTACAAGTCTGCTTGTAGTCTTCTACAAGGGTAAGTTCCTCAAAATAACGTTACTTTCAAAACCTGTCAAACCTGCAAAAATACACTGCGCAGTGAAACGCATGGTTCTATCAGTAATTTTAGCGCGTCAGTGTATGACATCAGAAAAAGTCGGATTTATCATAAAACTTAGAACTACCAGACCGATAAAATATAAAACTTTTATAACAAGGCTCATTTGGTGTCGCTAGCCAAGGGGAGGCAGAGCTAAGCTATCACTGTATGGGTTTAGCTGCTACAGAGCCATGCAGAGCACATTCTCTTTCCTTCCTCTCTGCTCATATCATGTTCACATAAACTGGAACTCATATAGACATTTACACACCTTGTTTTCCTGCTCAGCATCAGAGGATGTTACTGTTTCAGTTTCAACCCCTTTACTGGTTTAAAAAAATCAGCGTACATATATTTATCCTCACACTGACTGTGAGCTAGCGTTTGGCAGATGTTCACTGAAGATATAAAATTACAACACTGCCGTCTTCTTTTACTGTCGTTCAGTTACGTAGTGACAAACCGCTCCTAGTGGAGAATTATTCGGGGCTAAAGAGAAAAAAAACTTCGGGGCAAAACCTGATTGATTTATTTTTTAAAAAAAATGCATTTTATTTAATATTATTTTCTTAACAATAAATTTAACTGTAATTGAATTGCATCAATTTGAAATATAATGTTGCATTACTGTGTTATCAGGAAAAGTCATTCGATTACAGTAACGCGTTATACCCAACTCTGGTCCTTGGGCAAGACCCTGAACCCCAAGTTGCTCCCGATGGCAAGCTAGCGCCTTGCATGGTAGCTCTGCTGCCATTGGTGTGTGTGTGAGAATGAGAAACAGTGTAAAGCACTTTGTAGAACTGCAGCAGGTGCGTGACTCCGCCCCCAGTAGCACCTGCGTTTGGTTTGTTTCTGATGGGTTGGAATGCTGTGGTCAGACCTTAGAGAATTGTTCACTGTATTTTTCTTATGTTCTGAAAGGCTTCACAGTGAAGGAGAAGGTGTGCCTCTGTCTCATCCTCGCCAGTCTTACACTGACAGCACACTCTTCCTTCCTTCCGAGGCCATGTTTGTTTGCGTCTGCCGTTCTCCGTGATCACTGAGCCTGGATTCTGTAAGGATCTGACTCTGACGCTGAAGAGGTTTTCTGCCAGCTCGGATTTTCTATTTAGGATAAAGTTTACTTTGGTTTTTACTTTCGCTTTCCCAGAGCTCCAGATGTGCATTTTTACTACCTTTATGATCGGGTTTATTCCAATCTGGTTTAGTTTAGTTGAGCTGAGTTCCCCATCCTTTCTTTCTCTCTTTCTTTCTTTCATTCTTCCTTTCTTTATTTCCTCCATCCTTTCTTTATTTCCTCCATCCTTCCTTTCTTTTTCTTCCTTCCTGTCTTTCTTTTTCTTCCATCCTTTCTCTCATTCTTTCTTCCATCCTTTCTCATCCTTTTTCTTTTTTTATTTCTTCCATCCTTTTTCTTTCCTTCCTACATCCTTTCTTCCTTCCATCCTTTCTTTTTCTTTCTTCCATCCTTTCTTTCTTCCATCCTTTTTCTTTCCTCCATCCTTTCTTTCCTCCACCCTTTCTCTCTTTCTTTCCTTTTTCTTTCTTCCATCCATCCTTTCTTTCTTTCTTTCTTTCTTTCTTCCTTCCATCCTTTCTTTCTTTCCTCCATATTTTCTTTCTCTTTTTTTTTCCATTTTTACTAGTTTTTCTGATTGGGTTTATTCTAATTTGGTTTAGTTTAGTTGAGCTGGTCTGAGATTGATTGTTAGATGTTGGTGGGTTTGTGAGTTTCAGAGCCAGCTGACAGAGGGACTGGCTTTAGGGCTTAACTCTTGGGTTTTAAGGGCTTTGTTTTGAAGTGTATTTAGGAGAGCTTGATTTAAGATGAGTCCAGAATTTAAGAGATCGTTTTTGAATATTTAGAAATTAGGGATATGCTAATTCATCTCTGCATGGGTTAGTTGGGGTTCCTCCTTGCACTCTCAGAACGTTTCGGCTGAATTCTGTGTGCAGGGACTCTATGGGGTGTTCCTCCCGTCTGGGTTCATCGTCCTCACAGAGCTTAGGCATAATAATAGTCAAAACTTTTGCATCAAACTGTGACAGGGATGTCGACTTGGTACATTTCCCTTTAATAGCCAGACCAAAGCCACCTGAAGCTCGCTCTCTCTCTCTCTCTGTCTCCCTCTCTCTCTCCCTCTCTCTCTCTCTCTCTCTCTCTCTCTCTCTCTCTCTCTCTCTCTGTCTCTCTCTATCCCCTTACTGTAATACTCATCTACTCATCTCTGACAAGCTGGGCCTTGACTCTTAAATATCTCTTCTTTTTATTTACTTAAGACTTACGTGATAAGCCGAGTGCCTAGACAGGTTTTTACACTAATGTTGATCACTTTTGGTGTAAAGCTCGGATTGGGGGAAAATCAAACGAAATCTAGATGCGCGTGCATGTTTTCGAACATCTAGGACTTGATTTACTAAAGATTTGTCTGTGTAAAAACACGCAGTCTCACTAACACCCACACAAACCCGGTTATACAGAGGACTGCGTTTTTCAAATGCGAATAAGAGCATGTTGATAATGAATATGCCATTTATGGTGGTTCTACTTAAAAGTGTAAAAATCCAGGGCGGAGTCAATGCAAGTAGATTTGGTGCTGTTTACTAAACCTGGAAATAAAGGCGGGAAGTATGTTTCCACAAGAGGAAGACAGAATTATTTCACATTCACCATGTTTTAATAGCTTCATTAGGAGCACATGTGCAAGCCCACGTTCATGCACTTATCTCATCAGCCAATCTAATCAGCCAATCACGTGGCAGCAGTGCAATGCTTAAAATCCTGCAAATACAAGTCAAGAGCTTCAGTTCATTTTCACATCAAAAAGAGGAGCAAGTGTGATCTCTGTGACTTTAACCGTGGTATAGTTGTCACTACCAGAAGGGCTGGTTTGAGTACATCAGAAACTGCTGATCTTCTGGGAATTTCACACACACACACACACACACACAGAATCATGGTGTGAAATACAAAAAAAGGTCCAACTGGTTTGAGTTACCAGGAAGGATATAGTAACTCATATAATCACTTTTTACAAGCGTGCCGAGCAGAAAAGCATCTCAGCATGCTCAAAACATCAATCCTTGAGGTGAATGGGCTACAACAGCAGAAGACCTCACTGGGTTCCTCTCCTGTCAGCCCAAAGCAGGAATCTGAGGCCATCATGGGCACACACTCACCCAAACTGGACTGTTGAAGACTAGAAAAAATATCACCTGGACTTTTTCCAGGTATATATCCATTACAAAGTTTCCTATTAGATATCCACCGCACATCCGCACCTCCACTGCCATTTACTCGCCATTCATTGGGTTCAGTTTGACTTTTCTCTGAATCATTTAGACATCTGAACTCACTGTGACAATCAAGAACGAACAGCACATGCCGAAGCCTGATTTACATAATCTACTTTGCATGTGACGTAATGTACGCAATTATTGTTTTTAAATGGCCAGCAACGCAGCATTTTTTTTTTCCGGATGCAGTTTATCCCACTGTGCATGCAAAGCAGCGCACGTCATTCAGGATCTCTGTGAACAAGGGAGGGCCCTACCATCACTGAAATAGTCCTTGCTGCAGAGTCGAAAAAAGGGGGTGGAGCTAGATCTGATCCAGCTCCTCCTGTAAGCCTCTTATAAACAACACAACGCAAACCAACACATTTAACCAAGACTCTTACCCAGCCTGAAACACACTCCACCCCATGGCAGTTGTATCTCGACTCTGCTCAACAGGTAGGAGGAGCCGGATCAGATATGACTCCTCCCCATCATGCTGTAATTTGGAAAAAAGTTTGTTTAGTGGGAAAACTCTACATTCATTCATTCATCCATCCATTCATTCATGATCTGTTCTTTTGTTCTTCTGCTACCTGACCAGGGCTCATGGCTTTCATTTGTGTGTTTGTAGAGATTGTATTTATTTTAAGACAAGGATTCCCACTTTTTGGGCAAATAACCCAAAATGGACATTATTTTCTGTGACTCCAAGCCTACAGCGTTTATTCTAGATGATTGTAACAGTATCATAAGTGACAACTATAAACCAGCTATAAAGCGGGAAATTTGAGCTTGTAATTATTGACAGATGTTTGAAGGTGTGTTTGATAGGGCGTGTCTGGTTTCCCAATCACGCCCAGCTTCACGGTGATCGGAGGCTGCAAAGAGATCCGTCATTTTCAGCTCACGCAAAGAAATCTGTGTGCTCCGTTTTTTTTTGTTGTTTGTTTTTTTTTTTTTTTTTTTTTTTTGCAGTGTACCAAAACTCCCTCCCACACGCCTCATTATTTACAGTCACGCTTGTAAATCCATATCCAGTAACGGTTTTGATGTGTTTTCATGAATTTAATCGTTGCACTGTGTCCGAGTCTGTGAGAAACGTGGCGGTGTCTATTGCTGAACTCATGCGCAGTGTGTCAGGACAGTGAAAAACACTGTAACAGCACACACACTCTTTATTTACATGTGGCTTGTTTGACTCCCAGTGACATTTCAGAGTAGAAACACACAACGGCAGCCTTCATAGTTAGTGATATTTGTCAAATAAATAAATAAATGGGGGGGTTCTTTCATGACCCCGTTTGTAAATCAAGTGACCCCTAGTTAGGGAACTCATGTTTTAGGCCAATATGTGGATTGTGACGCGCGTTAAACAGACGAGAATGTTTACACAAATCATATTCTGTGAGAAAAAGGAAATGGTTCTCCTTTTGTTTCTATTTGACTATTTTCCCATTTCACCCACTAATCTCTCTGATCCTCTAAGCACATGCAGGTCTCTGCATTATTAATGAGCTTTGTGGGGTGTGTGTGTGTGTGTGTGTTGTGAACAGAGCACCTGTCTCACACACTCGGTATGATCAGTGAGCCTTGACCGTATACACACTCCACACTCCAGGTTTTTTTGCCTGATGACACCATTTTGTGGTGTATTGGAGACTCGGATGTGTCGTTCCTGTGGGCTGAAACACTGACGTGAAATATTCAGTGATGTTTATGATCAATTACTGTGTTTAAGTGTTTAACCTTTTACACACTCACAGGGTTCAGTGTGTAACAGGCGTGTAACAGGCGTGTAACAGGCGTGTAATAGGTCTAGGGTTCTAAAGAGGCTTTAGTTAGAGAACAGAGTAAATATCAGGTGTAGCGTTGTACATGAAACATTTAAAGGTTCTGCAGTAAAGAAGAACTTTGATGGAGCAAGATTTCCAGTGTCGTTATCTTCACATTCCACAGACTGCTGCAGGACGAGTCACACTCAGGATTCTTCTTTCTTCCATCTTTCTCCTTTCCTTCCTTCTTACTTTCTGTCATTTCTTCCATCCTTTCTATCTTTTTTGTCTTCCTCTTTCCCCCCATCTTTTCTTCCTTCCTTTCTTCTGTCCATTCTTTCTTCCTTTTCATTATCATTTCTTCCTTTGTTCACCATTCTTTCTTTCTTTCTTCCATCCTTTCTTTTTCTTTCTTTTCTCCAACCTTTCTTTCTTTCCCCATCCTTTCTTTCCTTCTTTCATCCATCCTTTCTTTCCTTCCTTCCTTCTTTCCTTTCTTTCTTTCCTCCATCATTTCTTTCTTTCATCCATCCATTCTTTCTTTCTTTCCCCATCCTTTCTTTCCTTCCTTCTTTCTTTCCTTTCTTTCTTTCCTCCATCATTTCTTTCTTTCATCCATCCATTCTTTCTTTCTTTCCCCATCCTTTCTTTCCTTCTTTCATCCATCCTTTCTTTCCTTCCTTCCTTCCTTCTTTCCTTTCTTTCCTTCCTTCCTTCCTTCTTTCCTTTCTTTCCTTCCTTCCTTCCTTCTTTCCTTTCTTTCCTTCCTTCCTTCCTTCTTTCCTTTCTTTCTTTCCTCCATCATTTCTTTCTTTCATCCATCCATTCTTTCTTTCATCCATCCATTCTTTTTCTTTCCCCATCCTTTCTTTCTTTCCTCCATCATTTCTTTTTCATCCATCATTTATTTTCCTTTCCCCATCCATCCTTTCTCTTTCTTTCTTTCTTTCCTCCATCATTTCTTTCTCTTTCCCCATCCTTTCTTTTTCCTTCTTTCTTTCAATCTTTCTTTCTTTCTTTCGTCTATCCTTTCTTTCCTTCTTTCCTTCCTTCTTTCTTTCAATCTTTCCTTTCTTTCTTCCTTTCTTTCTTTTATCCATCCATTCTTTCTTCTTTCCTTCCTTCCTCCCTCCCTCCCTCCTTCCCTTCCTGTAGTCTTGATGTTTTGATGCAGCACTTTAGCTCCTGTCTTCCACTAATAATGCCCTGTATCTGGTGGCTTGCTTCTTTTCTTTTCTTTTCATTACTGAAGGGAATGATACGTGTTTATAAGTGAAAGATTTCCAGAATCACTTGGGATGTGCTTCTGATGTACTCCTCCTCCTTCTCTCTCTTTTTCAGCATGCAGTCTTCCCTCATTGACCACAGCCACTTATCCTGTGGGAAGCTTTATGTGTAGCTTACAGCCTCAGTCGATCTTTGCCTGCACATGAATTGTCCTGCTGTGAGGTGTGTTTCTGATCATCTGATTACCCTTCTGTCCTCCCGCCGTCTGTCCAAAAGGAAATTGCTGGCGTTTCGAATGGAAAACTCGGCTGAAAAAAAGATGCTTTGTGGTGCCTGGTGTTGGTAAAATGGCACACAGAGATATAGTGTACTCACTCTCACGGCACGACAGCTACAACGGCTTCAGCACACGCTGTATACTAACCTTAATCAGGCTTATCGTCACTCGTCTTTTATGACTTGTATTTTTGAAATATCTGCAGCTGTCGCTTTAAGTCACAGACACCGTGGCATGTTTTGTTCAGAAGACGGAGTAGGAAGAAAGCAGCCGAGTGAATCTCGAGAAGCCCAGCCAGCAGGTGTTTCTGCATAATTGCAGTGTTCGGTGTTAATGAGCCCGTCTCATCTGTTAGCCACAATTATGCTGTTCAGCTCTGTGACATTTGGTGCGCATAGGCCTCAGGCCACGCATTATTCTGTTTGCTCAAAATATGAAGAGTGTAATCATGGATCTGATGACAAACATAAATGACAATTAAGTGACTTTTCCAATCTGCTGGAACACACTGTCAGGACTTAGGGGGGTGTGTGTGTCCGTCCAGCTCTGTGTCTGACCATCTGCTAGTATGCAATACTATATGCTTTATACAGAGTTAATGGTTTCCTCTCTTTATACATGACAGCTGTGAACATATGGCTTTAAAATGTCCTCGTTGTGTAACAGGGAGCTCGCATCTCACATCTTTGAGTTCGTACATGTTGTCTCGACCTCGGATATCTAGACACACAGCTGCTCGGATATTCAATTCCACTTTGAACTGCTGAGTGTATTTAGGAAGCTCAGAATGAAGAACCGTTAAGCATGTTCAATTGTGCAGGCAGAATTCTGCTCTCAGAAGACCGAGAAAAGCAGCTATGCCCCCGATAGATGGATGGATGGATGGGTGGGTGGGGTGGTTGGTTGGTTGGTTGGTTGGTTGGTTTCAACTTACGGACTGAAGACCGGACATTCTCCTTTAGGATTTTCTGGTAGAAAGCAGAATTCATGTTTCCCTCAATCATTGCAAGTTGCCCAGACCCTGAAGCAGCAAAGCATCCCCACACCATCACATTTCCACCACTATGCTTGACTGTGGGTATGATGTTCTTTTTGTGGAATTCAGTTTTTGGTTTACGCCAGATGTAACGGGACCCCTGTCTTCCAAACAGTTCCACTTTCTACTCATCAATCCACAGAACATTCTCCCAAAACGTTTGAGGATCATCAAGGTGTGTTTCGGCAAAATTCAGATGAGCCTTAATGTTCTTCTGGGTTGCAGTGGTTTTCACCTCACCACTCTTCCATGGATGCCATTTTTCCCCAGTGTCTTTCTGATAGTGGAGTCATGAACACTGACTTTTATTGATACAAGAGAGGCCTGTAGGTCCTTTGATGTTGTCCTTGGCTCTTTTGTCACTTCCTGGATGATTAGTTGCTGTGCTCTTGGAGGAATTTTAGAAAGTCGGCCGCTTCTGGGAAGGTTCACTACTGTGCCGAGTTTTTTCCATTTGGAGATAATGACTCTCGCTGCAGTTCTTTGGAGTCCCAGAGCCTTTGAAATAGCTTTGTAACCATTCCCAGACTGATGTATTTCAATCACCTTCTTCCTCATCATTTCTGGAATTTCTTTCAACTTTTGCATAGCGTGTTACTGGATAAGATCTTTTAAACCAACTTCATGCTGTTGAAAAAGTTTGATTTAAGTGATTCTGATCAGAATAAAGTGCTTAATGAAGATTTCTGAAGGTTTTGTAATGCTGCGAATGAGAAATTGGCCTTAGCATGTTTAAATATATAAGTTTAAACATGCATAATTATATACTTGTAGAAGATCGCACAAACCGTTATAAACTGTTATCTTAAAAGGAAAAGTATCTTTTGGTTCATTAATTATAACCAGTTTAAATAAACAACAATCAGAATGAACCCGAAACTCCATTAAGGGGGGGTGGGGTGGGGGGAACGGAAATAGTCAGCCTTAATTCAGCCTTTCTTGGCATTTGGATGCTAGGAAACGTTTTCTGTGCTGAATTACTGTAATTAAACCCTAACTTTCATTTTTATACCCATGACCTCACCACAGCTGCATGCGTTATTACTATGCTAATGCACCACGGCTTTCTGCTCCAGTTTTGTTCCTTTTAATTTCGATGACACCGTGTCGTTTCAGTGGGATCGGCCCCGTCTGTACTCCACATACTGGTCTTGAATGTCATTAGCTTTGTGAAGCGGTTAATACAAGCCTCTGGCAGTGCTCCCTCCTGCTGTGTTTGTTAAAAAGGTGCTCACTGGGTGTGAATACACAACATAGTTGTGCCATGTGTGTAAAATACACATTTAACTTGTTTACTAATCTCACTTGAAATCCCTGTAGAACCCTGAATGATAGGGTTAATCCTAAATCCTAAATAATGATAGGGAGGTAACATCTCTAATATCCTAACAGCGTTCCTACACATCCTTAAACACACAGGTCGGTTGACTCGTCTATTGTGGTCACCTGGAATATTTATCAGATGGCCTGGAAATATAGATAATAAAGATATTATTTACAAAATTATCTGGAGTCCATCAAATTCAGTTTACCTGATTTTATTTATTTATTTATTTATTTTACCAGGAGTATCCTAGATCCTAGAGCAATGGAATTATGTTGTAAAGTAGTTCTTATGTGAGGAATAAAACACCACAGGTTAAAGAAAACAAATCCATTACAGGGTGACGTGATCACAGTGAGAACGCGAACTTACCTTAAGAAGCTCTTTTGTTGCTTTCGCGGTATGTTTTGGGTCATTATCCATCTGAACAGTGAAGCACTGTCCTATCAATTTTGCAGCATTTGACTGAATCGGAGTAGAAAGTATAGCTCTGTAGTCTTCAGAGTTCATTCTGCTACTTCTATTAGCAGTCACATCAATAATCTCCAGTGACCCAGTTCCACTCATAGCCGTACATGCCCATGCCATAACACTTCCTCCACATGTTTGACAGATGATGTGGTATGCTTTGGATCATGACCGCTTCCTTTCCTTCTCCATATTCTTCTCTTCCCATCATTCTGGTACAAGTTCACCTTGCATCAGAACTGGTCAGGCTTTTATTTATTTATTTATTTATTTAAAATGAGTGTGTGTGTGTGCATGTGTGAGGCGGGAAAGAAGCCATTGTTGTTAACCATGCACCGTTCTGCTCTGCCTGCTCCTCTTTAAGAAAGTGTTGTGCAGTCAGGACTCCAGCATGTGCTCAGTGGAGTGTGAGGTGGTGTTAGAGCAGCTGGAGGCAGATCTCCAGTGAAACTGGTGTGAAGCTTTTTTTTCATCTGTCAGCTCTGATGAGGCTTTTAACATTTAAAGTGGAGAGAGAGAGAGAGAAACCGGACTATTGGTGCTTTTCATCCTGCTAAAATGGGACACTCACAGGGATTTAATGGCGCTTTTCCACCTCACTGTACGACTCGACTCTGCTTGCTTTTCGGGGGTTTTCCACCGTGGATGGTACCTGGTACTTTTTTTTGTACCACCACGGTCGAGGTTACGAGCGAGCTGAGCCGATACTAAATGTGAGCCAGGCGCTGAGGGAGTAGGGAATTCTCCTTAGCGAGTGGTTCTGTATTGTGCCTGCATAAATGCGTCATTTAATACATACTTTGCGTACGGTAATATTTTATTAATTAAAAATGATGTATCATTTCTCTCATTACAGATAAAATTACAACAAAGGTTTCTGTCTTAGATTTTTACATCTCGCTCGTTACCGATTTCCAAACAGGTGTTTATCGAAGTAACTCCTGTCTCGACTAAATCTAACTTAGTCATATCGAGCACTACGTAGGTTCTAGAGCGCCGTTATTTTACATACATTTTTAGGAAAGGCGTTTGGAACACAGCCTGACCGGGTATTTGTACAGGGCTTCGATAATACAACATTATTCCTGTGTGAAGGCGAGTGGAAGATGAGGTGCTGAGGCGGCACTAAACCGCAGTGGAAAAGCAAGCTCAGAAAAGTAAAGCGAACCGAGTCGAGTGGGGAAACTGCCTTAAGAGTGACTAACTGCATGGACGTCTCTAATATTGGAACTTTCTTGTGGTTTTAGGAGCGGTCACTTGTTAGATCAGATGTTGCATGTGTCTGTCTTTCTTCAACCCACACTTCAGTTCATTTGGTGTTACGTGAGCTCAGTTCAGTGTGGCTTTCCTAGATACGTGTATGTACGTATATGCAGTGTGTGTTTGCGTATAATGTCACGTAACGTGTGTTTTTCTTCTTGTTTTTTAAAATTCAGTTGTCGGACGAGCAACAGGAAGAGCCTGATCGTGACCTCCAGCACCTCTCCCACTCTGCCCAGACCTCACTCTCCACTGCACGGACATCCTGGTAAAGAAATAATCCTCAGATAACCTGTTCATTTTATATTCCACAAAGTAGTACCTTAAGCACGGTCAGAGTACCGTACATGTGGTACTGCGGTACACGTACATGTTCTACAGGCTGTTCTCTGGCTGCGATGTGTACTCTGGAACTTTATTCTGTTTTCATAACAGGTATAACAGAAATAAGATCAACAAAAGGAACGATTTTGTCAGATTTAAAGTATTCTTACATTTTAGCAGCTGGAAAATCCTGCCATATCGTCACCCTCTTGCTCTTCTTTTTTTAAAAAGCACATAGTGATTCACGTTCGCAGTACATCAGGCGATCTTTAAGCCGATCTTCTCTGCTTTTGCTACGTAATAGTTTCTGATACACATCTGGGTCAATCAGGATCGTTCCTTAATTTTAGCCTTAAAATACAGAATGTCCCAGAAGTTAAACTATGATGTAAAATGTTCATCGACGACCCTTTTACAACAGAATTTCTAGACTGACGGTATTTTTAGTCCGTGACCTTGTGAACCAGTATCGGGATGTATTTACTGATGGAGACTTCAAAGCACTTCTGTAGGTCTGGATAAGGGCGTCTGCCAAATGCCGCAAGTGTAAATGTAAAAAAAAATGACGCATTTATTCAGAGCCTTTTCCCTACAGTCAGAGTCCAAAGCATTTAGGGAAACGGTTTGAATGTTTCTACTTTAATGGAAGAAGTATTACAGACACAATCAGCACAATCATATAGACCAGTTCAAAGATTCTTCAGGCGACCCGATTCTGAGTGAATCAACAGTATATTTATATGTACACGCGCAAAACACACGTGCTCATGCTTTAAGTGTACGTCTCACGTGTGTGATGATTGTGTATTTATGCATCTTGTGTATAGCTGAAACACTCGAGCCACTCCAGCAGTGACGGATGAATCTGCTGTCACTGTGTGACGCCTGCTCAATACGCTGCAGGACAATAGAGTGATGAGGCTGTGCATATGTTTCAAATGCTGATTTTTGTGGTGTGTGTGTGTGTGTGTGTGTGTGTGTGTGTGTGTGTGTATGTACGCTGTTCACATGGTGAGTACATATTCATCCTCATGGCTGAGCACTAACAGATTATAACAGGATTCGTACAGATGTTTGAGAGTGCTTGGTTTTTAGGATGAACATTTTGCTATTGAAACGTGCTTGCTTGTAAATAAATAATTTAAAAAGTCCTTCATTTTTCATTCCGAGTAAATGCAGTTAGATTTTTGTATAAAACTAAGCATTTTGTCATTTTTGTTAACGTTGTTTGTGGAGGAACATAAAGATGCTCGCCGTATTGTCGGGAAGATCGTATATTTGAATCCCGGTGATGTCACAGCTGTCCGTGGCCAGGAGTCCAAGAGAGTAAAATTGGCCATGCTCTCTGGGTGGGCGGGGCATGCTTTTTCTCATCTGTCAATCACAGTGACACTAGCTGATTGTGGGCATCCGTAAGCTCAGGTATGAGGAAGAGGGCAGATGGCGCTTTCCTCAGCAATTCCAGAGGGGTGTGGTTGGCTGGCTTCACGTGACTCAGAAGCAGCAGCTTCACCCTCCCTGTATGATAGGACAGATCTAGCTGGAGATTAGATTAAGCGTTGGCCAATACCAGAATGATGGGACGGTGGGTGAGGGGTGGGACGGTGGGTGGGGGGGAATTCTTTGAGAGCATCTGTTGAAAACACACCACTTGCTTTTAGTGATGTTTCAAAAATGTCCCTCTGATGGTCATTCAAAACAGTTCGCCAGAGTTCCTCTGCAAACACATGAGAGATCATCTTGAGGCTGTCTGTAAGTTCAATTTAAATAAAAAAAATTAAAAAGGCTCCAGTCTGTTGTTACAACCAAGATCCAACACGCAGAGAGCCGTCTTCACGATTCTACGAGAAAGAAGACGACCGTGTGTTGACTTTGTTAACGTACGTCACTTGGCCCACGCTCTGGAGAACTGAGATTACGAACTGACGGTCAATTTCATGTTAGTTAACGTTCTGTCTAGTCCTGCACTCAAATAAAAATCGTGATCTGAACTGGTGTCTCGGTGCAATTCAATTCAAGAACAGCATCGAGTCTCAGGTAATCACTGAGTAATACAACAGAGCCAATATTTTCATCTTTATTCACTTTGATCAATGGCCATAGATGTGCACCATTTCATTTCCACACACACACACCTGAAGTACAGCAACTCAGCGAATCTGTGGAAGCCAAAACAGAGAAACAATGTTGCAAAGCCATGAGTGAATTTTAAAACAGAACGAATGTGTAGTGAATATTAAAAATCCCCAGTTGATGAACGAATGAAGACTGAATAAATGTGTGAAATGAATGAAGATGAGTCAGTCATGACTGAATGCGCAGTCTCTCTCTCTCTCTCTCTCTCTCTCTCTCTAAACTCACCAGTGCGTCATTGCACGTTTATCCGTTTATAAAGACGGGTTTTCACCCACCGCTGATGATGAGCTGAAGAACATCGCAGTGACTAATTATTTATCCAAACTGACTTATTATTCATCGCTGCTGTCCTTTTAACTTTGCAAGGACATTCTGCACTCTTAGAAAACTAATGTGAATAAAGTTTTATACTAAATAGCACAATTCTGCATAAAAAGCAGGATTTTACTGTACAAATGTGCAGTGTATTTACTACATGTGCATTGTGTTCCTTAACAATCACCAGTGAGAACTGTGATCTCAATATTATTATTATTATTATTATTATCTTATTCATCCACTTTGAAATGTAGCTGCTATTTAAAACACCTCCGCCTCCGGCCCCCCCCCCCACACCTTTTTATTTGAGAGTTTACCCTAAATTATAACTAAATAAAGAAATAATAAATCTGGCAGCAGAAAGTTATTCACGTGAGGTTGCTATCTCCGCCGAACTGCCAACTAGGCGTAAAAAATAATTTAGTCACTTGTAATTAAACAGTTCAAAACTTGAGGTGTAATTTATTATGGTGTCATGAAAGCTTACAGTCTCTTCTCTGTAGTGACAAAAAAGTATTTCGTTTACGATTTCTGTGAAAAGGTGAAGATTCGGGTTATAACGCTTAATTGTTGATCTGTTCTTAGACCGGAGCGGTGTTTTGTACGCTCTCTCTCTCTCACACTCTCTCTCTCTCTCTCTCTCTCTCTCGCTCTCTCTCTCGCTCTCTCTTGCTCTCTCTCTCTCACACACACACACACACACACACACACACACACACACACACACGAACACCATTGTGTTCCAATTAACACACACAGCAGTGAGAGGAGAAAAGGCCAGGCGAGGAAGTACAATCTGAAAGGTGAGTATATAGACAGCGGCACAGAAAACCAGAAAGGAAGGATGACATGTTTTGTTTTAGTTAAATAAGCTTTATGGAGATAACTTGTGAAATACAGGAACACCGTGAGTTGGAAAACGGTAAATTAAAATGGCGAGAGAAAGTATTAATTAGGGAGCAGGAAACAGGTGCAGCCGTGAAGCAAATCGAATGAATTTGGCTGCACAGAGCTGAAGCGTGTCCTTATGTAGTTGTCAAAACAGGCAGCGTTTCTGCAGGGAGTGTGAAAACCACACAGAGGATGGGTATTTATACTGGTAGACGTGAGGTAGAATTTAAACAGTCTCTTCCATGTTCTACCCACGTGTTAGTGTAGAGTGCTGTAGCCTCCAATCTGTCACGAGCAGGCAGCAGGCTGATTCGTCCCTCAGCGTGTTTCCTCAACAGGTTCCTCATCACAAAACTGCACAGCTTACTGAGCACTACAGATCAACACGTGTGTAAGCCTGTCACCATAACTACTTTAGTTGGACGATATATTGTCCCAGAAATAATCACGATTAAACAAAATTATTGTCAGTTTAAGACTTTTATGCCTCTGATATAATGATAATGTAACAGCATAACAATGAATAAAAATAAGTACACTCTCTCAAAGAGCGATGAGCTTTTAATTATTTGGAATTTAATTAAGACATTGTAAAATTATTTATTTAATATCCTAAATCAATAAAATAAAATCACACAACCAAAAGAATTAATGAAATGGACTGTAATACAATATTGTGGATTTTTTACGCTGTACAGAAAGAGTGTACTCACAGCGTGACTTACCGTTCTACCTAGCGTCTTACTTAACTTCATGTTCACCTGTGTATTCACGTCATTTTGTGGTGCAGAAGCGAGTTGTGATACTGTGTTTATGTTGTGTGTAAATGTCTGATTAATCTCATACGTGTATAGGAAGTGTTCGGGTGAGTTAATTAACCCGCTAGTAAAGCGCTTCAGTTTACCGCCGTTCGTTCACTCTTCAGCTTCAGCTCACGCAGCTTAAGCGGCTCGATCCCCGACTTTACTGACTACGACTGGATTATTTCAAACACTAGAACTTTCCTTTCTACATTTACAGCGCATCTACATCTACAGTGCGTTGTTAATCTCTTGCATGCTATTTAAAAAAAAAAAAATTAAATCGGTGCTAGTGCTTGGTACAAATCATAAATTCGAATGCACACAGTGTGCATTTTATCTTAAATTGGCGGAATATTCGAAGCCTGAATGTTAATTTGACCGCACTGGAGCAGACGAGACAACAGAAGCAGAACGGCTAAAATGTTTGCGTCATTCGTTCTTATGTAAAGAAACACAAACGTAAACACTATATCGATCTCGAGGTCAGCAGAAACGATGGAGGTCATGTCCATGTATCGTACGATAAGTCCATAATGTCATTATCGTGACAGCCCTGCATTTGTATACCCCCATCTTTTTTTTGCTTTTGTATACAGTTAACTCCAGAATTATTGGCATCCTTCTAATAATAAAAGATCTAAACAGCTAAACAAAAAAAATATCCTGTTGCCCGCCTGATCAGAACTGTATGGGCATGTCGGATCATATATTGATTGACAGAGCCAATACAATCTTGCATTGGCTTTACATTATAATTTAAGTATTATAAAAATGTGTTAATTAAATTCATGAAAATGTAACTTGCCTTCATTTGTACAGTACATGGGGTAGATTATGATTTATCTCAATCGTTGTGCACGTTGATCATTCTCATTCCTTTAACAGTTTAAAAAAAGAAAGTGAGGTAGGACAATTCTTTATGCCCGTACATAAAATTCGACATTAAAACGTGTAACTCGCACTCAGGTAAAGAACTCATGCTGAGAATTCGAGTGAGCAGGGATGAAGTTTTAGTCGAATTTAGAAGTATTTATTTATTTTATTAACGAATTTTAGTTCCTTCCAACTCGAGCCTTCTAGAAAAAAAACAAAGCAAATGAAATTCAGAAACCTTAGTAAGAAGTAAAGTAGTAGTAAGAAGCTCATTATGCAAATAGGTTGACATGGACTTGGTCAAATTTATTTTATTTTTTTTAAAAACAATTTATCATGTGCTTTAATTGTAAATGTTATTTTGTTGAAAGGACTTTGGGTTTTCCAGTTGCGATAGATGTCACAGGGATTTTACATGACGTAGAGTTTCTGGAGACAGGTCATTTTAGATATTGTTTAGCGGTGCCAGTACTTTCGTTCAGAGGAATGATGAGTTGAAGAAGAAAGGCGAGTAGGTCTGAAGCTGTATCAGTGGGAAACGCTAAATCAGAACTATTTTATACAGTCATTTAAGGGTGCCAATAATTCAGGAGTGTGCTGTGGCTCATCATGAAAGTAACGATCCTCGTCCAAACACGTTAGTCTTAATCCTGGACTCGTCTTCATTGACCTTGATGTTGAATAGAGACAGAAATATCGTGCGCAGTGAAGAACGAGGGTGTCCCATTATCACCCAGTGTGGAATACGCTCCTTTAGTCTAAGACCGCAGAAGAAACGGCGCTGAGCTCGGGAATCCGATGCCTGGACGGTTTTATAGAGTAGTGCATTTTTTTTTTTATGCTTGAGAAATCTGTTGTCGCACACGATTGATCATCCAGGTTCCTTTCTAGCAGCTTGTACGCTTATGTCTCTCGATCTTACGGTTTGTTCTACATTTTGGGGAGGAAATAAGTCCGCTCTGATACCCATGCCGTGGAGCACGAGTTATCTCCTGCCTTTTCTAATAGTCCCTGTGTGAAACGGTTCATTTTTAAGGATGCACGTTCTGTGCATGCCCAGCTGTTCCTGACAAAGAAATACGCTCTCATTAATATTAAAGATTCCAGCCTTGGCCGGTTGGTAAATGCATAATTAATGCAGGGGGGTGTGACCTCAGTGTCGGGTATTGGAGCACACACGGCCCGGGTTGACCAGGTTGATTAATGATGCCCGAGTATTAAGGCTTTTCCACAGGCTGAAGTCTGGCTTTGGGTTTTTCTTTTACGAATCCGACGATAAAAACCGGGCATGGGTTTTAGAAGGCTGGAGATTTATAGACAATATAGTTCGTCTTTGAAGAGTGTTCTCCGAAGCTTTTTTGCCTGAGAGCGTACAGCAAATCGATCGCGAGAGATGTTTTCTTCTACAAATGATGAAAAAAGCTTTATTTTTTTTCTCTCTCTCTCCCCATGTGAGGCCTTCATCAATAGAGAGATTAGTTGTCCCTTCCACTTTACCTTGTAATTTATTTTTAAATGGATGTTCAGTCAGGAACTGAAAACACACATGCACACAAAATGATGGCTGGGGTATTTGCTCAAAAACTTTGTAGTTTTAAAAGGTAAACTTGGTAAACATGTAGAGTGATGGAGAGGTTGTATATCTGGTAAATGAGCAAAGTAAGAAAGGAGGTGAACATAATAAAGGGATCAGGCCTGCTGTGAAGTAGGAGGGGAAACTTTTTGAATTGATTTGTGAACCTGATTGAATGAAAGTTCTTCACGTTCGTTGAAGGTAGTTCTTTGAAATAGTAATTGTTTCTGTCTGTCGTTTGTAGGGAGCAGCCCATTGGACAGCCCACGCAATTTCTCCCCCAACACTGCAGCCCACTTCTCCTTCGTGCCCGCCCGCAGGTGAGTGCCACACTCAGCTCACGATATCTCTGCACACCATCACCTTGCAGAGAAATGACACTCCTTCACCTCGTGCCGTTCGACGTTAACCGGCGGTCTTTGTGTCTCGTCTGCCGCTCGTTAATCAGCCTCTTGTAATTATTTAGTAACATTTCTCATCTCTCTGTGTAGCTTTGAAGAATGACGAGGCGCGAGTTAATGAGTGAATCTGTTCTAAGCTGCAGACGAGATGATAACGAATTAACACTTGGAAAGAGGGCAAGACAGAAAGGGTGATCTCATGGAGAGGAAAAGGAATCGTTTAAAAACAGCGACAGTTAAAATGCAAAACCGCGTTCTGCAGCAAGGCAGTAGATCAACAGTGCCATCTAAAGGATAGTGGTGGTACTGACTTGGAAGTTGAAATGAGTTTCAATGTGGAATAATTGGTGTGCGTGTGTGTTGTTGTGTAAAAAAATTATAAAGCATTACTTTTATACGTGCGCACACAAGCACACACTCGTGTTAATCCTGTCCTCTTTCCCACACAGTCACGGGCACAGGGCTGACAGGTACTGTTTCCTATCACTCTGTGTGTCTGTTTCCATCATCACCGTCAGCGCTCAACATGCCATTGCACTTCATTTCATTAAGCCAGGAAGTCAGACCATCTGAATTACACTCCTGATCGAGCTGCATTGTTTTTACTTCGGGACGCACTATAACTATTGATCAAATCTGTGATTGGCTGCCCAAATGTAGTAGTAGTAATAATAATTCCAGTGTGAATTGCTGTCAGGATTCATTGGCTTTACATTTACATTTAGTAGAAATGAGGAAATACAAGCTTTATGTTAATATATTAGCTCACTAGTTTGATCACACTTCCATGCACCATATTCCTACTGCAAATCAACTGGTGCACTGCTGGTCCAGTATAACCATTATCACTGCTCTTATGTGGTTTTTATTCCCCTTTTAGAGCGAAAGACTTAAGAAACAGATAACATGGTTTTTTGATGCTGTGTGCACACTGTTTGCACACAGATGCTCAGGTTTTTTTTTTTTTTTTTTTTTTTAAACAGAACAAGTTTGGACAAGTTGTAGTTTGTAAATCACAAGCAAATCACAACAACCTATTTTTTATTTTAAAAAATTAATTAAAATATGAATAAAGCAGATTTCATTCATTGTTATAGTGGGGGGTTTGTTTTGTTTTTTGCATATTTAACAAAATTTGGATTTAAAGATTAACATAAATGTGAGTTTCAGTTTATTTTTGTGCATTAGGGGACCAGTAATGTTAAACATACCAGTCAGTAAATATGGCCCTTGCAGAATTGAAGATCACATTATACTGTGATGATCATTTACGTAAATTTTGGCCGTAGTACTTACTACTATACTGACATGTCTTGGTAATTTGAGTAAAGTACACTGATACTTTATTCCATCCGTGTCAAATACCTAAAAAAAAAAAGACAAGTCCGACCCTCCTGTGGGAACGGAAACCCACTGCTTCCCATTGCATTTGGGATTAAAGTAGAATTTTGGCCTAAATGTGTCTCTGATTTTGTATCAAAATGACTTAAATGCATTGTCTGAGTATTCTTTTCATTACGAATCAAGCCCCGTCCATCCATTTCCTGCTTTTCAACAGCTTGTCTGCTTACTGAGGACGTTAGGTCAGCGTGAGATGTCTGACTATCTGCATAACTGTCATTGCGTATGTGCGTGTTTGTGCTTCATTGTGTTCCATGTTAATGTTTCCATCACTCCGTCACGTGTATCCTGTTTGCAGCACGCGTTCTTTTTAAAAAATATATATATATATTTTTTTTTAAATAAAATGCTTTTGCCTTGCTTGCACTAAAATCATGGAACCATAAAACCTAGCCTGTTTGTTTGGTTTTGCTTTAACTGAAGTCTGCTTCAGATTTCTGATGTCTGGTGTCTAGTCAGCTGACTGATTGTTGTTCAGTTCTCAAGGATTGAAATAAGCGTAAATAGTTATTTATATCACGGTCAGTTTATCATCGCCGTTTGATTGTGTTAACGTAGGACGGATGGCCGGCGCTGGTCTCTTGCCTCACTGCCCTCTTCGGGGTACGGGACCAACACTCCCAGCTCAACGGTCTCGGTAAGTACAGCTCGTGTGTGTGTGTGTGTGTGTGTGTGTGAAAGTTTGTCTGCCGCATGCCTGTAAATAGCCCTTAGTCAAAAGCATCAGTGTTGCATTTGATTTGCAGTCCTTTACCTCAAGGTGTATTTCATTGATTGCGGTGTGATAACCTGCAGCTTTGAAACAGCTTTCTTTAGCCTGATGAAGCAGCACTGACTTGTATCGATGAATCTTCTTCAAAGGAGCTCTGATTGCTAGACTGCTCAATTCTCAAACCACATCAGTCCCACTCAGCCGTCTATCTATCCTTGAACTCCCCTAGCCCCCACCCCCCTACCCGAGCTTTACCGGAGAATAGCCCAACATTTAAACACATGACGTCTAAATATTTCACATGTACAAACTAAAACCAATTAAAATATCTCACGCACGAGTCTATTAGATGGAATTTTTCCATCTGGGTTAAATCATTCACCCTCTCGTTGACAGATGATGAGTTTAATGGCTTTGGATGGACCGCGTGCCGTTCCTTTCTCCCCCGTCATTCGCACTCGGTCACTTGTGTATAAAACGGGGTTGTTAGTGCTTTCTGTCAGGTGCACTAAGCTGACCTGTGTCACATCATGAGCAACAGTTCAAAAAGAACCAGTGGCACTTCTTATCTTGGAGGAATTGCATGTCAGTCCTTACTCTCTCAGATTTGATGGATGTTGTGCAATGGGGTAGAACTAGCTCATAGGTGAGGTTTAAAAAATAAAAAATCTCAATCTGCCGTATCGTTTTGCCATCTAGATTGCCTGGACATATGATGGAAAATCCCATCGTTTTCTTTCCGTGTGCTGGCTGCCTAGCTTTAAACCGGATGTATACGCCAAAACACGTTTTAAAAATACACTGGCTTAGGTATGTCAGTTCCACCAGGATTTCACAGACATAAACGCAAACTCGGCTATATTCAGACGAGCTTGCAATTTTTCAAAATTACCAGAGAATTTCCGCAGATTCGGGTCGAGACGCGTCACGTCACGTGACGTCATCACGACGCGCATTCAGCCAAAGCCCCCTTCGATTCACATGCGTCGAGCACGAGTACAGCTAAAAGGTCTCATTTACCAACAAATATCACTGATAAAGACCATGCAAAACAATTTTGTGCGACTGCAATTTTATTAATTCAAGTAGTTTTCCGTTTAAAAAAAAAAAAAAAGGACAGCATGAATATACAGTATTTGATGGAAAACATGCAGAACTGCTACTTATATGTACTTATACTACTTATGGTACTTATATTTACTCACATCTCTACAATACATCCAGAGATCTTCATACTTGTGCAAATTCATGGCATGTTCAAACTGATAAAGCCAGCTCACTGATTAAAATACATTAAAATAAAGAATAATAATTCATTCTGCATCTCTCGTAGTGCGGCGTGGCCTAGAAGCGCTTTCTGAGTATTCCGCGTTCAACTAAGGCTTGTAACTCAATTTTCTGATTTGTGACTTGGAAAAACTAAAGGAAACACCCCCATCGATTTAGAATTCCTGTTCAGGAAGTCGTGACGGTGTCCTCAGCCCTGAGCTCAGCATATACACTGTCAGGATGACTGTCAGCAGTGAATACATGAATTATAGTGTTATTTACAGACGTTATTTGGTTAAATCTAAAACGTTGACTAGATTAGCTGTTTTGAGGAGGTAATTACGTCATGAACTAACAGAACATAATCTGGCTAGCTTGCTCTTAACTAAAAGCGTCCATGAAATCCAGGGTTACGGCTTCCGGGTTAAGTTGAACGTTAACGTGCACTAATCGTAGGGTCGGCGGTTCGATTCCCGGCCCACGTGACTCCACATTCCGAAGTGTCCTTGGGCAAGACACTGAACCCCACATTGCCCCCGATGGCAGACTGGTGCCTTGCATGGCATTTTTGCTACCGTTGGGGTGTGTGTGTGTGTGTGAATGGGTGAATGAGACACAGTGTAAAGCGCTTTGAAAAACCGTTAAGATAAAAAAAAGCGCTATATAAGCCTACGGTCAAATTTCTCAGCCACTCGCTTGACCGTCGCCGCAGCTTGACCGTGCCGTGCCTTCTGCCTTTGTAATCCCTCCCTCTCTGCTTCTCATAGTCATCATGTTCATCCCAGGAGAAGCTGCACCAGCTGCCCTTCCAGCCCACCGCAGACGAGCTGCACTTTCTCACCAAGCACTTCAGCTCCGAGAGCATCACTGACGAAGAGGGCAGGAGATCGCCAGCCATGCGGCCGCGCTCCCGCAGCCTCAGGTACACACACACACACACACTCATTTACCCACTCGAGCACATCTCCATAATACCTTTTTTTTTTCCTGCTCTCAGTCGCACCTAAAGGCCAAAACACTAAACCGACACATCTTACTCTTCATTCTCCTTCTCTTCTTTTCTCTCCCATCATTACTCAAGGCTTCTTTCTTTCTAAACCCTCATCTCTCACTCCACCCACTACTCCCTCTTTTTGGTTAAAATGATTTATTCAGGAAAACCGTGGCCGTCCCCGCTGCTCTAGCGAGACTCCCCCAGTGGGGGTTCTGTAGATCAGGATTATTACATCCATAAATATCAAATGAGCGCACTAGACTAGCTATTAACGCATTTTACCCATTATGTCTTTCCAGAACTCTCCATCATCAGTAAAATCTCTCCTGCTTAATTAGAGGCAGGGAAATGAGGCAATCATATGCTAATTTTATGACCTTCCTCTGTCGAGTGAATTGGTACAGTGGTGCTTCTTTTCTGTTTTTCAGCACATCAGGCTGTATTTCTCTTATAGCTGAGATACTTTCTCTCTCTCTCTTTCTTTCACACACACACACACACACACACACACACACGCAGTCATTCGCTTACATTAATGAGCTCAACATTGATGTCATCATCCATCATGGATACGTCATACCTGTTTTTTTTTTTTTTAGAGTAGTTTATCTGGATGTTGCCGGAATGCAGAAATTGGTGAAAAGATAGCCGTCACATTCCCACTTCCTCCCTAACCTAGCTTTCCCAGGGAATTAGTACCCAGTCAGATGGAACAAAAATATGTGCGACGTGAATTTTTCATACTGCATAAGGTAGGTTTTTTCCTGACACTTGAGGAATAAGGTGTAGAGATGAACAGTTTTATTCGACTGAACAATGATCAGCTCAGACACATCATTTAGATTTGTATCTGAATTGGCCGGCTGAAACGGTGCTCGTGATCAATTTTCCGTTTCATTATACCCCTTATTACTCACCTGAGCTGTGTGTGCCTGTGTGGCGGGGTCGTGTCTGTAGGGCTGCCACATGGATTTTTAAAAAACAGAACAAAAATTTTAATCACAGCACTGACATAGAAATGAGATCTGACATGTCTGTAGCAGAACAGTGTAACTTGAGAAGCCTCAAAAGTGCACAATTGTTTTGGCCCAGTCTTATTCTGTCAAATGCATTCAGCTAGGTCTTATTTTACGGGCTTATTTTATGACCTGCCTTGTCCATGTATAGCGGGGTGTATGTGTTTTGTTGTTTTTGTTTTTTAAATGTATGTTAAACTTATTTTTAAAAAGAAGATTTTAAAAACAAAAAAAGGAAATATTTCCAAATACATTTCATAACATTTTTGAAACTGAAGTTGTGTGTGTGTGTGTGTGTGTGTGTGTGTGTGTGTGCGCGCACCTCTGTGACTTTGTGGGTGTTTGTGTGGGGTTTGTATATATAAAGTAGACCCATGACACACACACACACTTTGGTTTCTGTGCTCTCAGAACCACCTGTTAGTCTGATGCGATTTTGTCATGTTTTGAAACCAATCTTTACCATGGTAACTAACAATACACACACTCCATTTAATTGGACCTGAGAAATACCTCTTTACCAGAGGTATTTCTCATAGTATATACTGGATCTTTCGCATGCTCTTTCGCTCTTTTTCTCTCTCTCGCACGCGCTCTCTCTCTCTCACTCACTCAAACAGCGTACACAATGCCTCCTCAGTTCTTTTTCTAGCTGGTAAAGAATGACCGTGCAGAACAAAGATCCTGTTTTCATTGGCACACAATCTAATTAAAAAAAACAGACTTTTCATATAATTATAACTTTTCAAGTTAGAGTGAAAATTCTAATAGCAAGGTTTTTTTCTGCTTTGATTAGAATTGAAAAATAAATAAATAAAATCATTACACGACCTCATTATTATCGGTCTAAATGCGGGACGCTTTTCCAGCACAGCAGCAGCACATTGATCCATCTGCCACTCTGGGTTTTATTTAATAAAGGCAAAAATCACTCCGACGCTTTCATTTTGCCTTTTAGACACACACACACATATACACACACACACACACACACACACACACACTCTGTCAGGAGCTGAAATGCGCTCGCTATGATTGTTAATGCAGCGTCCTTGGGCTATCAATCACTCTGTCAGAGCTAACCTTTTCTTACTGCAGCCTCAGTTTGATTGCAGTTCTCTTATTGAGATATTTTTCATGTAGACATTCCTGACGTTAGGACACACCTGTTGACGGTTATTGCACTGGCGCTGTGAGAAACTGCACCCCTGAGGTTGACCTAATATGCCAGTTTGAGTGTGTTCTCATTCAATTAGGCTTTCTAATAGTCTAGGCAAGCTGTCGATGGATGACTAAAAGCATGACCTCATCCACACAGTCACATGACCGATTTCTCTCCGCTCACTAGTGTGACTCATACAGAGCCCCCCCCCCCACCCCAGCCCCCATTAGCACACACTGCAAACACAAACACACACCTACACCCATTCACATCCACACTACCAACCTCCAAACTGCCTTTGTAGAAATGTTTTCCTTTTTAGGAGCAATATATAGCACTGCATATTTACTGTCATTTCTTGTTCACATGTTTTGAATAAACAGATTTTAATCTGTCTTTTTTTGTTGTTGTTGTTTTTTGTCTTTCCCCCCTTTAACGTTTAGCCCTGGGCGCTCTCCCATATCCTTCGACCATGAGATTGTCATGATGAACCATGTTTACAAAGAGCGTTTCCCAAAGGTGAGCCATATCTAGAGAATGACAGTGATTTAATATTAAAGTCTAATAACTCAATTCAAACGTCAATGCAGCCTAATTTAATCGGAATAAGAAACGCACACATTCCAACACACACAGGAATTGGGTTAACTCCTTGTTTCTGAAATTTCTATGGATTAAAACAGATTACCATCACATTGATTTTATAGCAGTCATCGCTGAGATTAACATCTGTGTACTAACCGAGATTAATAAATATTAATGGGGTATGACAGGAGGGTTTTGCATAATTTACGGTAAATTCATTGCAAGTTTATAGCCCTAATGAGCCCTTGATTGAAGTAGCTCAAACCGGAGAGGAATGTGCACAGGTTAGAGGCCATGATCCCACCGACTGCACTGTGGCTGTTGGAATTTGACAAGGTGTCGAAGACCTGTGTGTAGTTGTATCGGATTGAGCGCGATTTTTGCTGCATTGTCTAAACCGAATCATTGTGAGATATAAATGCCATCGTATCTGTTATAAAGTTATGACGTTAGGGGTTACGAAGCCGTGTTTAGACAGTTATGCATAGGGCTGGGCAATACGACAAAATATATATATATCATAGCACGATACAAGATCACGATATATAATTTATCTAACAAACTGTCTGTAAAACAGTAG
Source organism: Ictalurus furcatus (assembly GCF_023375685.1). Taxonomy (NCBI): domain Eukaryota; kingdom Metazoa; phylum Chordata; class Actinopteri; order Siluriformes; family Ictaluridae; genus Ictalurus; species Ictalurus furcatus. The sequence goes on along the minus strand of NC_071265.1, from coordinate 7,811,634 downwards.
TAAAATAAACAAGAATCTGTTAAACCGAGTTTGACAAGTCTTTAATGATGACGAAGAAGATTAAGTCAAATCAACAGCATCCATTCAGTACCAATTCATTTGTAATTACTAAAACCTTTTAAAAATACATCACCATACCAACGATATCTCAGAAAAGTGTATTGCGTAATCATTTATTGTGATATCGATATTATATTGATAATATCGCCCAGCCCTGTTTATACAGCCGCCCTCTACCTTGATGGATAACTCCCTAGAATTACCAGCGGGATATACTGAACTAAAACAAACTGAATTTTAACGTAGCACACAACAGTGCACTCACTGTGCTCAAAGTCAAGTTCTACATTTTTGTTTCCTGTGGTCAAGTTACAAATGATACGCTGCATAGGTCGCATTGTGTGTATGTGTCTAATTTTTAAAAAAAACAAACTCCACCTGGACCATACTGACTAAAGTGCAAATCTCGTGCATGTCCCATTCCTACAGGCCACGGCTCAGATGGAGGAGCGTCTGGCCGAGTTCCTGTCCTCCTCGGCTCCAGAGAAGGTCATGCATCTGGCCGATGGTGTCTTGAGCTTCATCCACCACCAGGTGATCGAGCTGTCCCGAGACTGCCTGGAGAAATCACGAGACGGCCTAATCACCTCCCGCTACTTCTATGAGCTGCAGGAGAACCTGGAGAAACTGCTGCAGGATGTGAGTATCGATGGGTACGATGTGTGGCCAGGTTTAATTATCATAAGTACGACATTTCTGTCGGGCTTTACCACAGCAAGCGTCACGGACATGCAGTACTGCCAGCACAGGTGGTCACCTGTCATGCGTTCATCATGTGACACACTGCTGATGTCTTGATTATCTCAGTGATGGAATCATGGAGGCTTTAACTAGCTTTATCGCTCCCAATGGTCCTATTCAGGTCCACATTGTGTGTGTGTGTAATTGTGTGTCACTGTATGTATATATGTGTTGTGCGTATGGTTGGGAATGGGGGAAGCACCTCCCTGATTTTAATTTCACACTTCAGTAACCACCGCTGGTGACGGATGACTCTCCTGAACAACTGAAAGGAGGGGTACAGTGATGGAGAAAGAGAGAGAGGCTGAGAGGAGGAGGAGGAGTAGGAGAGATCTGGTCAGACTATCTGCTCTTTTGGTTGGTCATTTCTGACCAGCGTATCAGTGGTGGCTGTGTTGCGCTGATCTCAAAGCAGCGGAATGCTAACACACACACGCACACCCCCCTAGGCGCTCTGTTGTGGGGTGAAGGCGAGCGAGGATGACATCACCTAGCTCAGGCTAATTGGCGTGTTTAGGTTGGGGTGAACCAGAGTGACAGGTGGGGTAGGCTGCGGTGTAAATCGTTTCTCGAGCAGGTGTGCACAGGAACGTGCACTCGAGCTCCTTCTCAGTGTGAGGATGGCACGCGTTTCGTGGCAGAGGAGACTCGAGGAAGAAGAGCTCCTTCAGCGCGTTTTGGAGCGAAGGGTATGGAGAATACGTCAGTACAGCAAGGAGCTTACAGTTGAGTCCGGTGCTGATGTTCTCTCTGAGTGGATTTGTGGAATGGATGCATGGCGTCTGCTGGAATCTGGAGGGTCGGGTTGTCTGGGTGGTTCGTTTCTGAGGATTGACTTGACGTGGTTTGTTTTGGGTTTGGTTTTTGCATACTAGAGTATCGTTTGGTTGGAATATTCCACTTAATTTCTTTTTATTTATTTATTTATTTATTTAATATATATATAACAGAAGTGTTGGTCTGACTGAATTGATGTCCAGGCTTTTTATTTTTCCATTGTCTTGTCTTTCATTCAGGAGGTAGTAAAGGTCGTAGTCAGGGTGACCCAAGACAGCTATCTCTTTCTAAATGACCAATCGCTACCGATTGCTATAGTTCAGTTTCCAACAGCGTCGTCATTAGAAACCACAGGAACCAATCTAGTCGTTCCACTGACCTGTCTCCGTGATGCCTGGCCTCTGATGAATCCAGAGAATGTGCTCCTGACCTCATACACCCTAGGGCAGATTTCCAGTCTTTCAAATCTCTTTCTCTCCTTCCCTGTGTCCTGTGGTGAACTCTGTCTAGAATATCTATTGGTTAAACCGTTCTGTGTGTGTGTCTGTGTGTGTGTGTATGTGCGTTTCGATGCAGGTTTCATTACCTGTATAAATTATTCAGGGGATGATTAGAAATCCCCCGGAGGGAAGAGTGTTGTCCGCTGTAGACAGCTCTATTAGCCTGAGTCCAGCCAGTGTTTATTAACCAGCCAGACTCTATTACACATCCCTCTGTGCCATTTCATCAACTCACTATTCCCTTTTCCATCACTCCTCACTCACTCATTTCATTTTATTTAATTTTTTTCTCGGAATTCACACACATCGTACCTTTTTGTGGTTATTACAAAAGCACTTTTCCAGTCATTTCTAAAGAATTGATTGAATCCAGAAATGTTGTATCATGTCTTTTGAGATGTGTACATTTTTCCAAACGTGTTCATTAATTCCAGTCTCCTCAATGGAAGTAAAAGGAGCTTATGAAGTGATTTTTCTGTTCACTTTTTAAAATTTTTTATTTTTTTTTATCGTTCTTAGGCTCATGAGCGTTCGGAGAGTGTGGAGGTGACCTTCGTCACCCAGCTCATTAAGAGGCTGATGATCGTCATCGCTCGGCCTGCCCGGCTGCTGGAGTGTCTGGTAAAAAGCTATGTTCGGTCTTCCTGATGCTTTATTAACCTTACTGTTATTCTTCGTGCTGTTTTCAGCAGTTAACGAAGCAGAAGAATCAGCTGCAGCCCGACTAAACCACTGTGAGCCTATCAATCCTAAAAGACTCCTCCTTAGGCATTAGCTATTTGCCAGAATGTTCTCTCCTTGTAGGTCTGGAATGATCAAGCGTACAGACACTGGCTGATCATTTATAAAAAAGCTTATTTCTGATCATGTCCATGTGTTTGCATTGCTTCGTCGTTACACATCACTCATACACGACTGTACAATAATACTAGTATGATAAACACACACATGCTGTAGGCTCCATGGTCGTGCTCGCAAGACAGATCAGACTTAGTACCGAGTGTGACAGCGTATTTAAAATGACTTTTTCTTTATGCAGCTGTTCATGATTTAATCCTGAGACCAAGGCGAATATTAAAACAAGCAGAGATTTTTCTCTTCGTCACCTGTCGTTGATATCGTGAGGAAAGGTTTTGATTGATTACATGCTTACTGAAATCGAGCGTGCTTACTGATTTGGACATAAGTAATTAAATGTGTCATTGTTGATTTTGGAAAACACACACTATTAAAGATTTCCAGAAAGTTCCAGATGGACAAACCAAACATGATGTTGTTCTGATGGTTAAAAAAAAAAAGATGGTCTGTGTGTCGTAAACATCTCTGTGTCTCTGATAATAGGTGGGAATAGTGCAGCTGCATGGTATAATGAAGCAATGTAATGTCTTACTAGAGGTACGATCAGTGAGCGTAGCGTTGCTTTTGTGACCGCTGACAGTTTTAACACGCTGACTGTTCTAGCCGTGTTCCTCATGTAGCTTTCTGCAGCCATGGACAATGATGGTGGGAGACTTTTCCGTAAGTTAATCTTACAAAAAAAGCAGATGCGAGTGGAACAATTTAACAGGATCACTATTTATTATTTATTTATTACTCTGGTGGAATAGATAGACAAAATGATGTTAGAGCTCTCTACTGTGTGTCTTTATGTGGAGAGAAATTTCCTCCTGCAATGAATGCCACTATGTTCTGAAAGTGCTTCACTCTTTGTTAGAAATGTTCTCACTTGATTTCTGTCTCTCTTTCCTGTGTTGTAGGAGTTTGATCCTGAGGAGTTCTATCACCTGCTGGAAGCTGCAGAAGGCCATGCAAAAGAAGGCCAGGGAATCAAAACAGACATCCCTCGTTACATCATCAGTCAGCTGGGCCTTACTAGAGACCCCTTGGAGGGTAGAGCCGATTTCCTGTTTTGAAAACACGTTCCTGTATTGTTTTAGCACGCTGATTTTGATACTTTTAATGTCTTTAGTATTTGTTGCGTTCATTAACAGAGGTGTTAATAGGATTCTCTAGCTGAATCCTAGCAAAGAAAACACTAAGGTCCCGATCACACTAGGTGTAACTTTTACCTCGGCCTCCGCTGCATATTTATAGCTATGCGAAGCGAGCAAGTTTCCTTGCAGTGTTAATAAATGGTCGAACTTTTAGACATGCATTACTGGCAAAAGTTTTAGTAAACACCCTCCCCACCCCCACCCACTTTTTTTTTTAAGTACAAACTTCGTTAAAGATTTTTTTTTTTTTTAAGACTTCTACATTAGCGAGTCAGTACAAAAACATTTTAGATTCCCAAACATTAGTTTTCCAGCACAAAATGAAATGTTACAGAAAAATGTTTGTATGTCAGTAAAGAAAGCAACGTCTTGTATATGTGTGTATATACATATACACACAGCTTGGTGCTTGCATACTCAGAATGTATATTGAGGAGAAAAAGACTAATATTTACATGCATACAAAAATACATAGTGTGAATACAGCCTAAGACAGTATTAGAATATTATGAGACCTACGTTGTTATATTGTGATAAAACAGTCTCATCTGGTTTTCTTTAATGCTAGCTCTGAACTATATAGTAGCAGAAGGACAAGTCGTTTCAGCTCAAGGCGTTTATCGCTTCTTGTCCTCTGTTCAGAAATGGCCCAGCTGTCCAGTTACGACAGTGGAAACTCAGAAACACCGGAGACTGAATGCTGCCTCGACTCCTCTGAGGTAAGCCAAGCACTAGTTTAATGACAGACGTGAATTAAAGAGCATCAATTTATGGGTCTGATACTCCCGTGGACTGCGATTTGTTTCTGTTCAGAGTCGAGGTGCTACTGTACAGCCAGCTCAGCCACAGCCTAAGACCAAAACACCAAGAGAGGAGGACTTTGAAACCATCAAACTCATCAGTAACGGAGCTTACGGGTAAGACATCGTACGAAATAAACGCACGTGTAAACGGTCCGAAATGTCATCGAGGACTCGAATTACTTAATAATATGTATTTGATTCCAGGGCTGTGTTTTTGGTGAGACATAAGGAGACACGTCAGCGTTTCGCCATGAAAAAGATCAACAAGCAGAACTTGATTCTGAGGAACCAGATCCAGCAGGCGTTTGTGGAGAGGGACATCCTCACCTTTGCAGAGAACCCGTTCGTCGTCAGCTTTTTCTGCTCCTTCGAAACACGCAGACACCTCTGCATGGTCATGGAGTATGTGGAGGGTAAGAAGCACTTTTAGTTTAGCACTTAGGCCACAAAAGTGGCCTGATTCATGTACAAGTCAAACAAATAACCAGCTTAGGTTTATTTGCAAATGTAATATTTGGTGTTGGGAACATTACAAAACAAATATTACTACCAGTGCCCTTCTATTCTGTCCTGAAAAGGTCATTTTTTAGGCCTTAAGTGTCTCAAGTTTGATTTTCTATCGTTTTAGATGTTAAGCTACCACCATTCCTAATCTGAAGGTGCATTTATACCCTTGGTCAATAGCATGATGTTAAACTAAAGCTTTCAGTATTTGAGCTGTACACATAGTCATGTTGGTATGGTGAAAACTTCTTAAATGTGCTATTTGAAAAAAGGGTTTTCATATTTGATATTTCTTATCTGTAATTTTTACTAATATAAATTGCAGGGGTGGACAGTTTGCTCACCCAGTACAAGCAGATTACTCTTCCAGGCGATCAGTTTTTCCATTCACATGCAGGTCACTACTCGCTTATTTTCCATAGTCTGTATTAATGCACATAAATAGAGCGGCACAGGGATGACGTCATGTTGTAAAGGCAAAACCCGGAAAAGAGTTTGCATTTTAGTACTTCAGGTTCCATCGTCATGAAGTCAGTGGTTTTTTTAATGGGATTTTGGTTAAAAGCCCGAAATAAGGCCTGTGGTGAACACAAGCTCAAAATATTTATATCTACGACATAAAATACGCCAGTAAAACCCCACTCATGATTTTTTTAAAAAGCTTTTACATGTATTAAAAAAGGCGGTTGCTAACTGTCACGTAATGAGGGTTTAGGATGGATGCAAATGCAGATAAGAGCTTTATTGAAGAGAGGCAGACAAATCCAAAACGTGAAACCATAGCGTGGTCAGAAACAGGCGAAAGGTCAGGCGATCGGCAGACGGGCATAAACAAGGCTAAACCAGAATCAAATAATGAGGTCAAGAATAAGATCAAAACTATGAGACATGAAACTATGAATAAAATGCTTGGTGCACAGAAAACTCGCGCAGTACTTCGCGTCGAACAATGAGACACGAGGGGTTTAAACGACAAACGTAATTAAGAGTGAACACAAAACAGCTGAGACTAATGATGACACGTACGGGAACAACCAATGACAATACAAGGGCGGAGACAGGACAGAAATCATAAATGCTCATGTAGAAAGTAAACAAAATCAGTGTCACTAAAAGAGCGCGCTGCACACTCCAGCGCTTATGTGAGGGGAAATCGTGACACTAACATGTTGCTAAATGGAACTACAGACGTTATCGGGGACATTAAACGTCATCACGCCGAGCAGGAAAAAACTTTGTAGATAAACTGGTTCAGGTGTGCTGCGCACAATTCCCAAAAAAACGTGGATGAAGATTCCTCCACAGAGTAAATCCGTATTATGGAAAATGTTTTAAATAAAGTTTGGAAAAGTTGTGGGAAGCTCGGTGATGGTGAAGTCGAGCGACCGTGGTATAGTTCGTTTATAGCGTACGGTTAGCTGTTTATTTCTGCAGATTGTATTTACGCTTCAAACTTCATACAAATCGTGTTCATTTGTAAAAATTATCTTGATGCACAAAACGTGTTAGTATTGTAAACTTTTGTTGATCACAGAGATTATGTTTTTGCGATAAACCAAAAGCCTATGGGAAAATCCTTTTGGGTTTTTGTCAAGGGAACCGGTGTGATGATAACTTCCGGGTTCTGGTACAAAATGACGTCATCCCTGCACCTCTCTATTGCTCATATTACTTTTGAGTTCAATTCAATTCAATTCAATTTTATTTGTATAGCGCTTTTTACAATAGACATTGTCTCAAAGCAGCTTTACAGAAATATCCACATGGTATACAGATATTAAAGGTGTGAATTTATCCCAACTGAGCAAGCCACTGAGTGGCGACGGTGGCAAGGAAAAACTCCCTAAGATGTTTTAAGAGGAAGAAACCTTGAGAGGAACCCGACTCAGAAGGGAACCCATCCTCATCTGAGTTCAGTAACATTAGTTGCTGCTTTTTGGTGGTAGTTAATTTCAGTGCAGGCACATTGGAGCTTTCACTGGCTAATGAATTGATTAGTGATTTAATGAATTTGTCCATCCCTGAATGTCAGCAAAGTCTTTAAAGGTATTTGCAGAGGCGCTGACGGAAGCTGTACTAAAGCCTGAGTGTGATTGTGTTCAGGTGGGGACTGTGCCACTCTACTAAAACACATCGGTGCGCTGCCTGTGGATATGGCACGCATGTACTTTGCTGAAACCGTACTGGCACTGGAATACCTGCACAACTATGGCATTGTACACCGTGACCTCAAACCTGACAAGTGAGCTCAGCACACACAGAGACAGACACACAAACACTCAAAGGCTGAGACAAACATACACCGAGCCATGAACACACAGAGAAATACAAGGACGCACAGGTAGAGACTGTCACTCACATACACATGGACAAAGAAATACACACACCAAGTGTAAGACCAACACTCACAGACAGAGAGACACACATACAGAGACTGCAACACACACAGATCGATACTCAAACACAGAGAGACACAAATCGAGGCACATGCAGAAAGAGATGTAAACACACACACACACACACACACACACACACACACACACACACACACAGAGACAATAATTTGCTCCCAAGCTTCAAAATTTCCCTCTGTAGTTTATTGTAAGAATTTCTAGAGAGCACTTGTTGTCACCTGCTCATCAACTGTGTTTTTATTTATTTATTTATTTTATTTCAGTCTTCTAATCACTTCAATGGGCCACATCAAACTGACAGATTTTGGCCTGTCAAAGATTGGTCTTATGAGTCTCACCACTAACTTGTATGAGGGCCACATTGAGAAAGACGCCCGTGAGTTCTTAGATAAGCAGGTAAAGACTTTTGTATACGTCTGTGAGAGTTTCCATATTCCTCTTCTCTCATGTGGTCATTCACTAAACCTGCTCTGCATCCTGTTTGCCTGCTAGGTGTGTGGTACACCTGAATATATCGCCCCGGAGGTGATACTCAGACAGGGTTATGGGAAACCAGTGGACTGGTGGGCCATGGGAGTCATCCTGTATGAGTTTTTGGTGGGCTGTGCGCCTTTCTTCGGAGACACCCCCGAAGAACTGTTTGGACAAGTCATCAGCGGTTAGTAGCACAGTTACTATTACACCAATTGTAGAAAAGTTACACACTTCCCTTTCAGGTATTTTTTTCAGGAGATACGAGTATGCGAATGAGAACATTAGATGATGGATAATATGGAAAAACACTGAAAAAGACCACAGAGAACATTCTACGCTCTAACATGTTAATACGCTAATACGAACAAGGACTGAAATTAACAAGGGTGATAAAGTAAATAGAGAAATAAAGAAAAACGAATCAAGAGCATATTACAACCTTTGCAGAAAAAGAATTGACATGATATAAACATATGGAAAGTAGCACTAGTGAGCTAAACGCTGGGAAAAGACACATCCTGTGAATACCTTCCGGTGTCACCTAAAAGTTCATGTTTTAACAGTAATGTTTTATCTGCACATAATAATTCTGAGGTAATAAAATCGATTTATGAAACCACACAAATATCTACAACAATCTCTGCACTGGAATATGTTTTGCATGTTGCATTTGTAAGAATGGGGAAAATCAAACATGAATAGAAGCCTGATATATTTATGTAATCAGAGAGAGTGTGTGACCATCTGGGCTTAACATGGTGATAGAGATGGTCCTGAAGGAAAGGGACTGGGCTAGAAATGGTGATGGAGAACAAATGAATGGGGAAGGGACAAAGACAAGGCCTGTATGTACTCTCTGAGGGCACTTGGAAATGGTATTAAGGAAGATGGTTGAGGACAAGGTGATTGGCAACAAGATGGTTGCCAGAGAAATATCTCCCTCCAGTTCTCACCTGGTTTCCTACTGATGCTAAGCAGGGTTGAGCCTGGCCAGTACCTGGATGGGAGACCTCCTGGGGAAAATTGATTGTTGCTGGAAGTGGTATTAGTTAGGCCAGCAGGGGGCACTCACCCTGTGGCCTTTGTGGATCCTAATGCCCCAGTATAGTATAGATGGGGACACTATACTGTAAAAACAGCACCGTCTTTCGGAGGAGACCTTAAACTGAGGTCCTGTAGTCATTAAAAGTCCCAGGACAATTCTAGTAAAGAGTAGTCCTCTGAAATCCCCCACTGGCCCTTCTCTATCATGGCCATCATAATCTCCATCTCTGAATTGGCTATATCACTCTCTCTCATCACTCTCCTCTCCACTAATAGCTGGTGTGTGGTGGGCATTCTAGCACACTATGGCTGCCTTCGCATCATCCAGGTGGATGCTAAACACTAGTGGTGTTTGAGGAGATCCCCCACGTCCCCCCAATCTGTGTGAAGCACTTTGTGTCTAAAGCACTATATACGTGTAATTGTAATAAGAACAGAGCACTGTCCCCATGATAGTTTGTACTTTACACTGATCATACAGGTAAAGTACATTTGTTGCCTGTTTGACTTTTTGCTGCAGATGAGATAGTGTGGCCTGAGGGGGACGAAGCTCTTCCTCCAGATGCTGAAGACCTCATCTCTAAACTTCTCCGACAAAACCCACTGGAGCGATTGGGAACAGGTCTGCGCTCGTACATAACACACGCAACGACTGAAGTGCTAGTGTTTTTTTCTTAAAGTGAAATCAAACTTGTGTACTTGTCTTGTTCATTGTTCTTGTGTTGTGTTTTGATATTCTGTTTTGAGTCTCCAGCTCTTTATGATTCTGTTTTTGTTTACACTCTCTTTCTCTCTCTCTCCCTCTCTCTCTCGCTCTCTCTTTGTTCAGGAAGTGCGTTTGAGGTGAAGCAGCACAGGTTCTTCATTGATCTGGACTGGAACAGTCTCCTGAGGCAGAAAGCTGAGTTTATCCCTCAGCTCGAGTCTGAGGAGGATACCAGCTACTTTGACAGTAAGTCTTCAAATAAGCCACTTTTTTTTTTCTCACCAGGAATGGAGTGAAAAAAAAAAGGTGGTGGGGAGGGGTGTGCACTGCTTTTATCTGTCAGTCTCACACAGGCACAGCCTGAGTCTGTTTTTAATGCATTTCTCCCTTTTTCAATAGCTCGCTCAGACAGGTATCACCACGTGGACTCTGAGGAAGAAGAGGATACCAATGACGATGAGCGCTTGGAGATCCGCCAGTTCTCCTCCTGCTCCCCACGATTTAACAAGGTACAAAACGTATCACGTTTCTGAATGCAAACGTGCAATGATCTTCGTTGAAGACCTAATGTGCTACTAACTTCACTCTGATCCAGCTTTTATGTTCTGATACACACACTCTATATTGAACCAGTGCATCCCTTAAAAAAAAAAACAACACCACACACACACCTCTCCGTTGTATTGCATCTATACATGTTCAATGAGACATGGTGTACAGCGTCTCGTGTTTCCTGATCAGGTTTACAGCAGTATGGAGCGTCTGTCCCTACACGAGGAGAAGCGCACTCCTCCCCCCACCAAGCGCAGTCTCAGCGAGGAGGGCACCGAGAGACTCGACAGTCTCAGCAGCCTCAAGTCTCGGGACCGCAGCTGGATGGTGGGATCACCTGAAATGTACGTGCTCTGTTTTAGTAGTTACTGTGATTAATAAACTAATGTATGGTGTATCTGTGGGTCACCAAAAACATGAAAGAGCGATGTAAAAATGAAGGCTTTAAACGACATTAAAAATATCATCTATAATATAATTTTCATTATAGCAATTTAACACAAAAATCACAAAAGGGAACACTCTTAGGCTGCGGTTATCCTTCTGCCCTGCTAACAAAAATCGTTCAGTTATTAGTTTCCAACTGCTTATTTTTACCTGAAGGTAGACGTATGATTAAAAAGAAAAACAAAACAGATTGTTGCTTAAAAAGCTGCACCTGCAAGCTGTAAACCCAGAGATTTACAAAGAGATATGAGGTGACTGGAGGACAGATTTTGAGGATTGGTTGGGGAAGATTGATGGAAAGAATACATAAATGTGCCATGCAGATTTAATTCAAGTCATGCACTTTGGACTCCTTATCTATTTAAAGGATTGCATAGCTGTAGTAACTGTTTTTTTTTTTTTTCTTGTATACTTGGTATACTACTTTATAATCATTCAAAATTGTTATTTACATTTTTTTTTTATTCATTACATACATATTTCTGTTATCCAATTTTGAGGATGGATTATTTATTAACTTACATGTATGTTTATCTTCAGCCTGCGTAAGCGCCTGTCAGTGTCAGAGTCTTCACACACTGAGAGCGACTCCAGCCCCCCTCTAACAGTACGCCGCCGCTGCTGCTCTGCAATCATTGAAATGCCTCGGTTCGCTATCTCCACCGAGGAGGAGGGCACCAGGAAGACTCCAATCAGGGCTCAGCGCAGTGAAGAGCTCCCTTCTGCTATCCCAGAACTCCCAGTGGAGAGGGAGCTCCGACTGGATGATTCTCCCATCACACCAGGCTCCACTTCCAGCCAAGCCACCCGCGGCACGCTCACACGTCAGTGCCGTCTCTGCAATCCACTACATATTACACTACCTGTCCAAAGTTTAGAAACACTCATTCTTTATTTTTATTGTTATTTTTTCCACATTTTCGAATAATATTAAGTCATCAAATCTCTGGAGTAACACAAATGGAACTATGGGAATTATGTTGTGATAAAAAATCCAAAATAAATCAAAATAATTGAGTATTTTAGCATCTTCACAGTAGACGCCCATTACGCCTAGAATTTCCAGAAATGTATTCTTGGCATTTTCTCAACCGATTTCTTGAGGAATTTCCCCGAGATGCTTTTTAAACAGTGTTAAAGGAGTTCACACCGACGCTGGACTCGTATTGGCAGCTTTTCGGAATATTTCGCACCGAGTCGTCCGCTTAAAAAAAATTTTTTTTTGTAAATAAAATGTTAGTTTTCTGTTGAAAGAAATGATTATGTTGGCACGATTACATTTTTGTCTACAACACCGGTTTCAAACATTTAATCACGCACCTTTTAAGATCACATGGGTTAAGCTTCTGACTATGGATGACTAACATTTATTGTCTGTAATGTGCCTTGTGTGCAGCTGGCAGCGGTAGCGATTCTGTGGATAGAGGACCTCCTCGCTGCAGCAGTACTGAGGGAGCAGATAATTCCACTCCCAAAGCCATCAGCGACCTGGCAGTCCGTCGAGCTCGCCATAGACTGCTGTCAGGAGACACTGAGAAACACACGTCACGGCCACTCAACAAGGTCATCAAATCAGCCTCGGCCACTGCGCTGTCGCTCATGATTCCTACAGGTGAGTGCATGCCTCTGTGACCAAACGAATGAAAGGACGTTCAGCCTTAAATGGTGATTTCCTTACATTCTTCCTTACTCACAGTAGTAGAACATGTGGGGTTTCAATTTTTGTCATTTTATTATACGGATGTTTTAAAGCAAGTCTTTCCTTCAACTTCTTAATTCCTAAAATCAGCCTCATTTTAAGTTGAGAATTTTTTTAATTGATTAAATTGAGTCAGAGTACTGGTCAGTGGTTACTGCAGTAGTTCTGCCTGATTCTCTGAAGAAACAGAGGAAGATGAACATCCTAGTTATGACATTTCACATGTAAGAGCCTGTTGTGCTGTAAAATGTTCCATTTCTCAAGCAATTTATTATGGTGACTTTTCAGGAAGTGTTATAACGTGAAAAAAGTGAATTTTTATATTTTATTAATACCAATTTCCTCGGCTCCAGAGCACCATGGAGCCTCTCCCCTGGCCAGCCCCATGTCTCCTCATTCCCTGTCCTCCAATCCATCGTCTCGGGACTCGTCTCCCAGCAGGGACCTATCACCGGCTGTTTGCAGCGTGAAACCTGCCATCGTTATCCACCGAGCAGGCAAGAAGTACGGCTTCACGCTGCGTGCCATCCGTGTCTACATGGGAGACACTGATATCTACACCGTACACCATATGGTCTGGGTGAGTTTGTTAGACCTCTAATAGAGATCATTTTGAATTTTTGGAACCTGTTTTAACTGGATAATTAAAGCGAGTCTGCTGACTTTTTTTCCAGCATGTGGAGGAGGGAGGACCAGCTCATGAAGCAGGTCTAAGAGAGGGAGACCTCATCACACACGTTAATGGAGAAACGGTCCACGGGCTTGTTCACACCGAGGTCGTGGAGCTCATTCTCAAGGTACGTACAAACACAGAAACATGCTCAAGTCGTGTTACAAATCGAGCATGGTGAATCTAAAACTGGCTTTTATTTCATGCAGAGTGGAAATAAGGTGTCTATATCAGCCACTCCCTTTGAGAACACATCCATTAAGGTTGGGCCGGCTCGTAAAAGCAGCTGCAAGTCTAAAATGGCTCGGCGCAACAAAAAGACCAAAACAAGAGAGGGACAGGACAGGTGAAGTTCATGGCATCTTTCATTTTTCATTCTGTTTATGGTTGGGGATAGGAATAGTTTAATACTTTCTCTATATTGACTTGAAACTGTGTGTGTTTTGTGCATTTGGGGAAATTCTCCACAGTAAGAAGAGGAACTCCCTATTTCGGAAGATCACTAAGCAAGCGTCTCTCCTGCACACCAGTCGTAGCTTGTCATCTCTGAATCGTTCTGTGTCATCGGGTGAGAGTGTGCCTGGATCTCCCACACACATGTCCCCTCGCTCCCCAACACAGGGCTACCGCTCCACACCGGATTCGGCCCACTCGGGTAAAGCTTTCAGCGTGCTTCACTATGTATAACCCCAGTTCCAAAAAAGTAGGGACGCTGTGTAAAATGTAAATAAAAACAGAATGCAATGATTTGCAAATCTCATAAACCCATATGTTATTCACAATAGAACATAGAAAGCATATCAAATGTTTAAACTGAGTAAATGTACCATTTTGAATTTGATGGCCGCAACACGTCACAAAAAAGTTGGGATGGGGCAACAAAAGGCTGGAAAAGTAAGTGTTAGTAAAAATAAACAGCTGGAGGTTAATTGGCAACAGGTCAGTAACATGATTGGGTATTAAAAAAAAAAAAAAAAAGAGTATCTTAGAGAGGCTTTCAGAAGTAAAGATGGGCAGAGGTTCACCAATCTGCAAAAAACTGCATCCACAAATTTTGGAACAATTTCAGAATAATGTTCCTCAACGAAGACCATGAATCTCTCATCAAATTCAAAATGACCTTATTTTTTTCCTTAAAATGGTACATTTACTCGGTTTAAACATTTGATATGCTTTCTCTGTTCTATTGTGAATATTTGTGAAGATTGCAAATCATCGCATTTGGTTTTTATATACGTTTCACACAGCGTCCCAACTTTTTTGGAATTGGGGTTGTGCTGTTGTTCACATCTGAGCATTTTATTCTTCCTAATAAGTATTAATGCTCTGAACTCACAAAGTGCTTCGTAAAGCTGTAACGCCATGTAATTTAAAAAAAAAGTCGTTAATGATGTTCTCGCTCTTTTGTCTTTATGCGTTTGTTAAATGTTGGTCCATTTTTTTTGGCGGTACAGTAATTAGTATTAGTAGCACTTCTGGTCATAAAGTTAACGATTCCACTGTAATTGAGCAGCAAATTTTTTTGTGTCACTTTTAACCTACAATTCACACCAGACTTGACACTTGAGTAACACTTGTGCATTCCATAAGTAATTTTCTGTCTCCGGCACACCAACTGAGTCATCAAACAGCATATATTTATTCTAGTTACACCTGATAACCTACCCATCACCAGCATCATATTGTTATAGATGATTAATTCCTCAATGCCATGCCCATTTTTCATGTATATGATGTGATTATATATTTTAAAAGTACGTTTGAATGATTTGTAGAACACCGTAGCAGTATGTGGATTTTTGTCTGTTACTGCAGTTGGGGGAAATTCATCTCAGAGCAGCTCTCCCAGCTCCAGCGTGCCAAACTCTCCTGCCAGCTCTGGTCAGATCCGACCCAGTTCCCTGCATGGCCTGGCCCCAAAGCTGCAGCGCCAGTACCGCTCCCCTCGGCGCAAGTCTGCTGGTAACATTCCCCTGTCGCCACTGGCCCGTACTCCCTCACCAACGCCCCAGAGCACTTCCCCTCAGCGCTCCCCTTCTCCACTGCCCAGCCATGCACTCCTGAGCTCCTCCATCGGTCAGTCCTTTCCTGTAAAACTGCACTCTTCTCCTCCGCTGGTGCGCCAGATCGCGCGTCCGAAGAGTGCTGACCCGCCTCGCTCCCCTCTACTGAAACGTGTGCAGTCAGCGGAGAAACTGGCAGCCTCACTCTCATCCTCCTCCTCGTCTCCCTCTCCTTCGTCCGCTGCCGATAAGAAGCTGCCGGTGGGCGCTGGCCGCAAGCACAGTCTGGAAATCGCACACACCGAATTTAAGAAGGAGATGCTCCAGCGGGAGCCAAGTTTGCAGAGCTTGCAGGAGTGCGCTAGTGAGACTCTTCTGGGAGGGAGGGTGTCTCCAGCCGAAAAGGCCACCCTGCAGAAGCCTTTAGCCCGTAAGCTAGGTCGGCAGGAAGGCCCCGACTCTGCCACTGGATCGTTAGGGCTGGCTCCTGGTAAGAGCAAGCTGAAGGACAAGCTGTCAGCTATCCGGCAGGATCGTGCTGAACGCAGAGAGTCTCTGCAGAAGCAGGATGCCATCCATGAAGTGGATTCCTCTGAGGATGAGACAGATGAGGGTTCAGAGGACAGCCAGGATGGACGCAGGACAACCTTTGTCCCTCCTAGTCATGTGCTTCGGCCCACGAGTGTGATAGGATCCGCACATATCAGGACAGGGCCTGCTGCTTTAACTACTCTGCCTCTGACCCCTTGCACAGTGGCTCAGCCAGGCTCTCCTCAGCTCAGCCAAGGTCTGCAGGCCCAAAACCAGACGCAAGCCCAACCTTCATCATTGGCAGCTAACAAATCTGAGCAAGAACCCACCCAGACCCTGATATCTACTCCCTCTGCTGCCTCTACCTCAGCCCTACCAGAAAATTCCAGCGAGAGACGGGGAAAGATTCAGGACTCTGTGTCCAGCAGTAAAACACCTGGTCCTCAACCCAGCTCTCTGACCAGCACTTTTTCTACACCTGGTAGCGCGTTTACGACTGTCAGCAAGGACCCTTTTGTCAAACCCTTAGCACCCACTGCAGACCGTAGGACTGCCAAAGTGATCAGCAAGCAAGAGCCCAGCACAGTGCCTGTCATAACCCGAGAACCCCAAACCCCTACTCCACCAACTGGAGGCATCACTAAGGAGATGAAGGATGCAGACAACCGGAGACAAGCAGCTGCCGCTGCTGCAGCAACCTCCTCCATCTCCATAGCAGCTGAGAGTGGAGTGGATAAAGTGGTTTCCCAGCTGGCCACAGTGGCCAAGAGCATGCTAGGGCCGGTCAAGCTCAACATCCCAGGGACCAAAGATGCCACTGAGCGGAGTAAGGAGACCAGACCTCAGGCAGACATGGTTCACCCAAAAAGCAAAGATCCACATTTGAACAGTTCTCGTTCTCCTGAAAAGACATTTCCAACAGTTGCTTCTGTCTCCAAAACAGGGCGACAGTCTGAATCCCCCACTCGACAGTCCCCTGCAATATCCGAGTTACCTTCGACTTCACATAGGTTCCAGGAAACCGCAGGAGCTTCAAAGAGGCCTTCCATCCCAAAAGACAGCTCATCAGGACCAGGAGAGTCCCAGGAGAGGCCAGGAACTCCACGGAGCAGTGCCTCCCAGAGGCCCAGCCCTGAAGCACATTCCCAGAGCCAGGCCAAAGCCAGTTCCTCCGCACAGCAAGACAAATCCAGCAAGAAGACATAGCAGTCTTGCACAGAAAAAAAGACAACTCGCCTAGCATGCATGTTAAAAAATACAAAAATATACTTCACACTAACCTTGAGAGGAAAGAAGTGAAAGAAGCAAATTCAAGCAAAGGAGCTTAGCAGCTTCATTGTGGATTGTTCTTTATTTGAGGACTTTTGGATTGCTTTTATTTTCCTCTTTACCACTATTCTCAGCATTGTTTTATTGAGTTCAGAAAAAAAAGAAAATATGGGGCTAGAAATAAACCATTTGAAGACAAACATTGTAACATTCAGTGCGTGTTCACTGGGAAATTAGGTTCTCACTTTATTTGCTGTTTTAGGTCTAGTGGTGCCTTAATATAAATTAAAAAGTCCTCACTTGTAAGTCTGTTTGCCATTCATTGATGGAGGTAAGATGTATCTCAGCAATAAAATCAACATATGCTTAGCAATTTCTATTAATGTAGTAGAATCCTGCATTCAGTTGGCTGAAAACCACCACTACATTTTCCATCAGTGACTATTACAGTACTTTTCCAACAGTTTGAGTACTGTACAAATTGCATGCATGGAATATTACACATTGCTCACTAGTGCTAAAATTAATTACGCAAAAGAGCCTATAATATTATTTAAAACAGGTTTCCCAGTTAAGAACAAAAGGTTAAATTAGATGTGTGATTAAAAAAAATATATTTAATTTGTTGGCAGGATTTCATGTTTCTTCAAGTTGTTTAGCTGTACAAACTTATTCCATCTGCCAGGATACGTGTGTTATTAGTTATTATGGTAAAACATCAGGCCACATGTACATGCTTGATGTATAGATGATTGTATATGATGTACTGATATTAATGACGTCGTCTGATTTCATACTGATGTCTGAAAAAAGTGCGCCTAATTGGAAATGTTTTGTTTTTATTTCTAGCCCCTGCTCTCTTTTTTTTATTTTATTATAATTAATAACAACTGAAATGGTTTTTATTTTTAGGATCTGGACCAACTTGCTGTGTTCTTTCTGTATATTTGCCATTAATCTTTTAAAGTCAGAAAACTTGTACAGGCTTGTTAATGAGTGAGTGAGTGAGTGAGCGTGTGTGTGTGTGTGTGTGCGCGCTCTTATATAAACGGATATTTAAAGTTCTGTGTCAGTTTTATATCTGAGTGTATTGGGAGTGTATCTTAGATTAGATTCTGTCTTTGCCATTTCAGCAGTGTCTGATTTAGACATTTATTACTAGCAGGCAAGGATGTATTTGCACAATCCATTTTTACTTTGTGTCATATGAAAACTAATAAAATACAGTCCAATCAGATCCCAGGGCTTGTTGGGGTCTTGAGGGGTTTGACCAATCATTTAACCCCTTGTTACCTGTCATGTTATGT
Source organism: Ictalurus furcatus (assembly GCF_023375685.1). Lineage (NCBI taxonomy): Eukaryota > Metazoa > Chordata > Actinopteri > Siluriformes > Ictaluridae > Ictalurus > Ictalurus furcatus. Next base: position 7,793,139 of record NC_071265.1, on the reverse strand, counting down.
GGCTACATTTATGTGTTTACACCAACGTAAGTGAATCAGATGCCTGTGGAAGTTTAAGTGCACTCTCCCGTTTCTCCTGTTCATACTGGGTTTTTAAGCCTATTTGTGCTGACATTTACAGAATATCAATTACTTTCAGTTAGTGTTTTAACAACGCTGTTACAATGCTATATATTCATCAAGGAAGGCTCATAACTGATCCAGTTTTAAACCCTTTTGTTTTTTATTATTAATTGCAGCGTGTTCATGAATGTCATTTCATAGGTGAGTCCTGAAAATCTCAGTTTAAAAACAACCCTACTATAGTTTGCAGCTAACTTTGATTTCTTAATAACTTCTTAATAAGGAGAAATTAGTCATCAAATGAAATGAAAAGCTTTTGACGGCTCTTTGAGCCAGAAGCTTTATTTCAAGCTACACGGTTTCTGTGGGTATTTTACATTTTTTGTGTCTTATTGTATTTTAGAGTTGGCGGTTTGCCATTATGCATCTAAGTGGCTCTGTCCTGAATTCACAGCTTGATACACAGGACCAAATATTGAGCTGTATCTGAATCTGTTCCCTCCAGAAGATATAAACCGTTTACCTCTTTATTAGGACTGAGTCTAGGATGGAGGTTAAACGAGTGTGGAGGTGGGTAGAAATTATTAAAAAAAAGTGTTAATGGATTATTTTAACCGTAAGCTATGGACTGGAATATGACTACTGTTTAATTTAATCAAAGTCGAGCACAGTTTGGTGATTCTCCTGCTTTAACTCTAAACTAAACCAAGATTCTTTATAATGCTAAGAGCAAATGATTTAATCCGAAATCTCTCATCTGAAATTAAAATGCCAAATTTAGAAAACCAGACTTATATATATATTTGTGTGTGACGATTCTCAATTATACTGACCAACCTCATATACAATTTTCATGATTGGGTCAAACCACTGAGTGTCTAACAATAGGAGGCCCAAGTGTGTGTGTGTTTTAAGAAACAAATCAGCAGTGTTGGTCTCCAGCATTCCACTGGACTCTAATGTCTATTACAGTCCACAGCTCATGGTTAAGCATTATAATTATACCTTGTTACTTAGTATAATATCCAAGTAATTTTAAATCTAGAATAATTAGGAACAAAAAGTGGTCTGAACCTTGACTTTTTGGGTTAACTGTGTTATGTATTGTATTCACATGCTCACTGTTGTATAGTTATACTATACTGTATGCTCAGATCTGGTTAAAATGCCAGGATCCTGTGGAGTTGTTCACTAATACGTCTTGCAGCCATATGGCATCACACAAACACACCGTGGGCGTGTGATTTTACAGCCAGCCCTTCTTACCCTCTGTCTGTAAAACAAAACCACTAAAGCACCAGTAAATAAAGAGACCACGAAGGCAGTCACACTGCATAGTATAAGTCTATGAAATGACATCTGGACAGAATAGGTGCTACACCACTTTCCCTGAGGGATTTCCCCAGTACATAGAGATTATAGTATATGTCCTGTGTTCTCTGTGGGGTTTTTTCTTCTTCTTCTTCCATTTTTGCGCAAGACAGGTTGTACAAATGAACAGAGATGGGATTTGAAAAGGAAAAAAAAAAAAACAAGAAAAAACTGCTAGTTAAACCAGTGCAATATCTTTTTAATTTCTGTTGTGGTAAGATGCATGTTTGTTGTAACTCCTTCCTTAAGAACAATAAAGATTTTTTTTTTTTTTTAAGAAAGTTGGCTCTCTTATATTTCCATGAGTATGTGCCTACTTTTCATTGTGCAGACATGAAGCAGTGTAGATGATGTGGACCGTTTAGCTCTCGTTTTAATCTGAAATGTACTCCAAGCTGTAATATAAAACAGCAACTTGAAATGGGGGTTTGGGGAGATTATGCCGTGTAGGTTTAGAATGAGCTTGTGAAATGGTGTCGTCACCTGTCACTCAATCTTCTCACCTCTGTTGCCGGAAATTATCATCAGGGAAAAAAAAATGGCAGAGTTTTCAACGTTTTTCTTTTTACTTTCCTCAATATTAATATGGTAAAAAAACATAATACATAAAACATAATTTTTAAACACAAATTACATTGTTAAAAAAAATTCAGCTAGTTTTGTTGCTTTTATTCTTTCAAGAGGTTATAAACATTATTATTATTATTATTATTATTATTATTATTATAGTAATATAAAATATTTTATATAGTAATATAAAAATGCTCCTTGTTCTGATATTTTTGACTAAGTGTTGGTTAACTTTGTTACAATGTTCAGTCATTTCTTTTGATTTGTCATTTAAAACGTAGTTATATATATATCTGCCCACGTTTTATCATTTTAATGGGTTCAATAGAGACATTTCAGCCACAAAGCATGATTTATCCACTTAGCCATAGTGCTGCACTAACAATGCTTTGGTTGTGACATTTAACAGTAATTTATCACAGTAATGAATTGTGCCTTGATTGTGTTTTTTAAATTTTTTTTATTTAATTTGACAATTACATTTCCATCACAATCTTAAGAACCCCCCATAATGCCACGACAAAGCCCAAGGGGTTTCGTCTGTCCTAAAACAACAGGGTGGGTGAGCGAGGCATAAGATAAGCCATGAGGTTAATTGACATGGCACAATAAAAATAAGCTGTGACAAGGCCGACAACAATGGAGCCTCATTAGATTGGTGTGTGTGCGTGCTTGCTCTCTCCGGACTCCCATGTGGGGCGTGTGACTGTCAGAGATCCATCCAGTCGATGGAATGAAGAAGAAGGGGTCATAGGTTATCCTGTCAGCTTTAAAGGGGGCTGCAATGTGGGATAATTGGTCTCTGGTTTGGCTTCACTCGGCTGGATCTTCCATCTGTGTGTGGGCAAGTTTATCTTTACGTCTCAGACCTTGAGTGTTGTACATGTGAGAAAGAAGCCTCCACCTCTCAAAAGTCTTCCATGGTGTATGGTTGTCTTATGTAGGGGGATGGAGGGACTTTGACAAGCTGTATGTTGTCCCTGCACCCCCAAACCTTCCTCTCCGTCTCAGCGTCGCTCTTTGACAGGCGTCTGCTGTTGGTGATGAATTGCTGCTCAAGCCTGTGTCTGACGCCTGCTCTACATGACGTGCAAATTCATTCCCACCCTGCGTTTCTCTACACAAGGGTCCCATCCCAGGCTACATGACCTGTCTGCACGTGAACTGAAAATGGGGCTCAATAACTTCTCCGATGTTACTGAATTTATTTGACCCCTTTCTGCTCTCACTCCTGCTTATGAGTTTTCTCTGGAAAAAGACGGGAGAAAGGAACGAGAGAGGTTACATACTGGACTATAACATGATTTCTTCCTGCCTTTTTTTTTTTTTCAGGTCTTCTGAAAGTAGGTGTCTTTCAGGAGTGTCCTCTATAATCGTGCTGGCAAGCTAAGCTCCAGACCATCTGTTCCTGCTTCAGCAACTTTTCGTTTAGCTCTATTCTGTTTAACAGTGGTTAGCATTGAAAACAGGTGCATCACCCCTCATTTCAAACTGGCTTGCATTATACATGTATTAATAAATGCTTTAATTCTCAGTCTCGTTCACCATTAGCGATGAGCTCCACCTGGCTAAAGCATGACCGAGAGCAATGCTGTGCTGTGGGCTAATTGTTCTCTGTTGCAAACATGTGCCAGGTATTTAATGAGCCTTGTTCACTATGATATATGTGTACTGTATACATACACACACAACCCGTGTTCAGCAACGAGGACTGATGAGTGCCAGGCTAATAGTCTGTGAAAATGTGGTTCCTTGGGACTAGGAAAGCCATAAATTAATCCCGGGGGGATGAGTGAAAAGTGTAGGGTTTGGCTTCTCTGCTGTTCTGCTGATATGGCATAGAAAGCAGAGAAAACGATGGACAGAATGGACAAAGTGTTGGCTGGAATTTAGGACCCCCTGAGAAGTTCATTCTTTGGCTTGCATGCCTTACCTAATCTGCTTTACCACCACCCGTCAACGTACAGAATTTAAAAAATGTGTGTGTGTATACAGTGGGGGAAATAAGTATTGGACGCGACAACAGTTTTTTCAGTAAATGTATTTCCAATGAGGTTATTCACATGAAATTTTCACCAGACATCAGTATTAACTCAAAAAATCTGGAAATATAAAGAATTCACAACATTAAAGTCCATAAATAAACTTACGTGTAATAAAGTGAAATGACACAGGAAAAAAGTATTGAACACGCTAAGAAAAAGCAGTTCTCCAAGGCAAGGAACCTGCTGAAATCCATAAGTAATTATACCTGCTATCTGTGCAAATTAATATCAGCTGGGTTAGTAAATTGATGGTCTATAAAAAGGCTTTTCATTACCAAGGTGTCACACAAGAAACATCTCATGATGGGTAAAAGCAAAGAGCTATCCCAAGACCTTTGCAAGCTTATTGTTGCAAAACATATTGATGGAATCGGATACAGACCTATTTCAAAACTTCTGAATCCTCCAGTAATCCGCAAGTGGAAGCAACATCACTCTGTTATCAACCAGCCACACACAGGAGCTCCTCGCAAGATATCTGACCAGGAAGACAGAAGAATAGTCAGAAGAGTAGCCCAAGAGCCAAGGACCACTCAGAAAGAGCTCCAGAAACACTTGGAGGCAGCAGTTGCCATCGTCACAGAGAAAACAATAGGCAATGCACTCCACTGCTCACTCTTACCCTGCAAGACTCCATTACTAAAGAAAAGGCATGTCGAAGCTCGTTTAAACTCTGCTACAACTCATTTGGACAAGCCTATGAAATACTGGGAGAGTGTAGTCTGGTCAGACGAGAGCAAACTTGAACTTTTTGGCTGTTATACTACACACCATGTTTGGAGAAGAAATGGTACTGCACATCACCCTAAAAACACTATACCAACAGTGAAGTTTGGAGGAGGAAGCATCATGGTGTGGGTTTGTTTTTCATCACATGGTACTGGCAGACTTCATATAATTGAAGGAACAAGGAATGGAGCCCTTTACTGGGAGATTCTTGAGAACCTTAAAATTTATTTATTTATTTATTTATTTATTTTTTAAAAAAAGCTAGTAAGCAATTTTGCTAATCTCTTGTTTGACAGAAGGATGTCATTACTTTATACTTGACACTGGAAGGTTTCATATACAGTTTCATCATATGGGAATATATTTACAAATTCCTGCAATCAAAATTTCCTCTGCTACAACAGATTATTGTTTATTGTTGCAGCCTTTTTTTTTTTTTTTAACTATATTATTTGAATAACCTACAAAAGTCACGCTAAAAATACTACACCACCACTCTTATAGTGATCGCTTGTACTTGTCTATCTGTAGGAAGTTCTTCTAAGGTTACATGTATTTATAATTTGATTCAATAAAAGTACACTGACTTGGTAGCAACCGGGACTGAGAGTTCGATTCCCGACTCCGCCCTGTGTGTGAGGAGTTTGAACGTTCTCCGATTTCCTTCCTCAGTCCAAAAACATGCATTGTACATTGATTGGCATCTCTAAATTGTCCCTAGTGTGTGAATGAGAGTGTGCACGATTGTCTCTTTTGTTCTGTTAGCACCCCGTCCAGGGTGTCCCCCCACCTTGTCCCCTGGGATAGTCTCCAGAATCCCTGCGACCCTGTGTAGGATAAACAGTACTGAAAATGAATGGATGGATACTGATATGGTTGGTGCAATCCATCTTTCAACTTCTGACCAGCTAGCACCTGAACAAATGCCTTTTACTAGATGACACAGTTATCTATTTTTTAAATTCCTATCATCCTGGAATGTCCTCTCTGTCCACTTTTCAGGGAAAACAGACTTGTATTAGTGTCTTCATGCTTGAGTCGTCTAAACAACTGTAACATTGTTACTGAGCTAAATCTCTGACTGTTTCATTGTAGATGGCACAAATGAGCTACACATTTTAATTTCAGTCAGAAGCTTTTCAGTGAATGTAACTGAATCTGAGCGAGCTCCTGCCTGCCCTCCTCCTCCTCACGGCGCCACTATGCTGTTTTGATAGACTCTCTGTAGAGTAGCGTTTCCTTAAGCATGTTTTGATTCCACCAGTAACTCATCAGCTCGTTACGCAGTCATTAGTGAGCTGGGCCTGAATCATTTATGAGTATCTGTATACTGTACTACTGTGCTAATTGTGCATATTTCATATTGTTTGGAAAATAAGTTCTGCTAATAAACATCCCTTCGGACATGCAATGCACAACTCCAGTGCTGGAGGGCCGGAGTCCGGCCGAGTTTAATGATCAAAGATGCCTGATTCAGCTCACCAGACAATTATCAGGGTTAGAAGGTGTGTTCAAGCAGATAAATCACCAAACTGTGCCTGGCTTTGGATCTCCAGGACTGCAGCTGTGCACATCTGCCTGCGGATTTAATTTACAAGTATCTTGTTATCCCAGATCGCTAAAAACACATTTGTGCCCCGTATTCATCTTTTTATCTTTACATTGCTACGTCTCCACTGCAGGAACATTTTCAGTTTCCAGGAACTGTTTCAGGAACCGAGAAATTTCAGTAGCGTAATCAGAGCCAGTTGCAGTTCATGGGCTGAGATGTTTATTTAGCAATTATATATATCTTTTAAATATTATATTGCGAAGGTGGAATGTTGGCCATTTTTCTTTCGTTTCAACGTAATCACAAATTTCCTTATATTTGCATGCTAACAACACAGAATTTTCACCAGCACTTTGTCCTCCATGTTTGTTTTTCTCACTTGTTCCGTGATTGGTTGAGAGGTTAAAGCGCTTGATGTCACTGAAAAGTTGGATTTTTTCGATTTTGGCAGGGGCTGCGTTTTATTTTTTATTTTTTTATTTATTTTGTTTAAATCGTCCACATTCCCACACAAAGAGTGGAATGATATATTGACACATGTTCATAATTTTCTGTCAAATTTGGCATTTAGCTAGAAAAAAAAAAGACTAAATTTTGACCTGGTTTCGCATAGAACTATCATTTCCTTTGAAGAACCCATTTATACTCGAGTAGGGTAGATTCATTAATTATAGGAAAAAATGCCATCTTATATAGTCTTCATTAAATGTAATTAAAATGCAAACATCCATCCATCTTCTATACCGCTTAATCCTTTTCAGGGTCACGGGGAAACCTGGAGCCTATCCCAGGGAGCATCGAGCACGAGGTGGGGTACACCCTGGACAGGGTGCCAATTAAATAAAATGTAAACAAAAAAACTATAATAATCAGAAGGCATTTGATCTTGTCTTGATGTCAGATTTCATGAGAACTGTGTGTGTGTGTGTGTGTGTGTGTTTTAGTACTCTGTAATGGGTTTAGTGCTGAGTAATGGTGTGTGCTGGAGGGGCAGTAGATGGGCAGAAGGAGTCGAGTCACTGGGGGTTTCCATCGCTGTCGTGCTGATTGATTGGACCTTCGGCTGAGATAAAATATCCCATCCCACATTCAGCTGAAACCAGCAGCCTTAAGGGAGGTAAAAGGGCAGCCCCTCACACACACACCTGCATAAACATATGTTCACATGCATGTTCACTTGCACACCTGCATTCGAGTTGAGCTCCACTACTTCACCACACACACACACACACTGCTAGTCCAGTCAGTACGGTTGCCTTCCTGGAGATTCTGCTTGGCCTCTGAGATTCAGCGCTTATTTGTTAGTCATTCTCTCACTGTGCTGTATTTCTGATCTGTGTTTTTCAGGAAGATGAGGGTGGGGAGGGTGTGCTTTGATCTCAGTCACACACAGCTCAATCAGAGCAGAGCCGCAGCGTTTGCCTTGAGCACACTCCCCAGCTCCAGGTTCTCTTTTTAACATGAGGATTCACTTCTCTCAGTGGAGGGACAGCTCTCATCTCCTTAAGCCACACTCTAACCATCAATTGTTGATGCCCAGCGTTCCGTGCATTTGTTTGTGCATGAGGACAGGCGGGAATGTTGAGTGTGTTGCCTGTTTATGCCAGGCTCTGCAGGCTCATCAATAATTCAACACGGCTCTGTGCTTCTGAAAATCCCACTCGCGCCTCTGGCTGACGGCTGACTAGCCATAATGAAGGCATAACTTTTTGTAAGAGAAAGTTTGTTCTCTTATGTCTCGCTCTCTACTTCAGAAATGCATCCACATTTTTAAAATCATCTCTTTCCTGGTACATGTGTACCTGTGTGAGCTGTGCCGAGCTGATAGCATCCTGCTGTTCTTTGGTGCATCCTTCTATCCATATTTCATTTTCCACCTGCCACAAGAAATCTGATCATGAAAGCTAAACAGTCCCCTTTAAATCTTAATGATAGTTACTAAATTAAGCCATAGGAGGGCAGCATTTGATTAAATTATGTATCCATGGACTCCGCTGTGTTTTGATTCAATATCAGTGTCTGGTTATTCATCTGTTTTGGTTTCTGTTTTAAACATAACTTTACATCATTATTAGGCTGGACGATGCAGATGATAATCACAAGAACACACACTCTACTCAAGGCAGTTAAAATGTGGATTGGCTTTGAACCCTAATGCTGTTTGAAAACAGCCCACGACACTTTTATAATCATTTCCATTCTCTGTATGACTTTAAGTCTTGGGGATATGTATACTTATTTACATATTTAATTGTATTTGAAGGAAATAGGCCAGTGCTACAGGCTTAATTTGATAAGGGTAGTAAATTAAATCTTGTGATTACTGGGCTGAAGAAAATAAATTATTCTCACACATGTTCACACGCATGCAAACACACGGAAAACAAAAACCCTTAATAAATATTGAGAGACTCCTGTATAATATGAAGCCACTGACGTATTGTGGTTTTTGATGGTCCTTCCATTGCCCCCTTGTGGTGAGAAGCAGAAAGGACCAAAAAAGAGAACAAAGAGGCAGACTACAGAGCTGATGAGATCTGCAAGGGAGAAAATTAGAGAATGTTTAGCTTGTTAGATTGAAATTTGAGGACATCTACACACAGTTGGCAAAATAAAAGATAAAAACTGGCTCTGTTATTCACTTGGTGGGGCGTTGGGGGCGCGTTATTTTTCGTCCGTTTGTCCTTTTGGAGTGAAGCGTCACGCTCTTCTCACTGATTAACTACCTCCCATGTTGAACCATTTCTATCCTGATAGGCATGGTCTTTTCCAGGATGACTCCGCCCCCATTTACAGGGCCCAATGCCTCACTGAAGGGTTCAATGAGAGTGAAAACGAGGTAAATTATGTGCTATGGTTTTTGAGCAGCAGATATCAAACCAGTTGAACATGTCTGGGTTGTTTTGGTGGCACGTGGTGGCCCAATACCTTACTGAGACAATTTAAGTCAGGTTAATTTCAGTGGAAATGCATTGTGTTTTTTGGTACTTCTGCTCCACACTCCACATCAGAACAACTGGGATGTGATGCTGATTTCAGTGTCCACATTCAGAGACAGGTTGTTGGCTCTGCACCAGTCTGTTAGCTGCTGCAATTCCTTTCTGTATGCTGACTTGTCGTTCTTGCTGATGAGACCCACCACAGTCATGTCATTGGCGAACTTGATGATGTGATTCGAGCTGTGCATTGCTGCACAGTTGTGAGTCAGCAGGGGGGTAACAGGGTCTTGATGTGCCTCATTACGAGCCTCTCGAAGCACTTCATGATGATCGTTGTGAGTGCGATGGGACGGTAGTTGTTGAGGTAGGACACTGAAGACTTCTTCGCCATGGGGTCAAAGGTGGCCTTGAAGCATGTTGGAATGACCGCGCCGCTCAGGGAGATGTTGAAGATGTCAGTGAGAACATCTGCCAGCTGGTCTGCACATCCTCTGAGCACTCTGCCAGGAATGTTGTCTGGTCCAGCAGCTTTCCGTGGGTTGAATGTGTATAGAGTTTTCCTCACAGAAGCCGTGGTTAGACACAGTACCTGGTCGTTGGTAGGAGATGTAGTCTTCCTCACTGCCACGTCACTCTGCACCTCAACCCGAGTGTAGAAGCTGTTCAGCGCAGCTGTAAGGGAGGCATCACTGTCACAGGCGGGTGATGTTGTCCTGTAGTTGCTGATGGCCTGAATGCCTTGCAACATGCGACACGTGTCACCGCTGTCCGTGAAGTGACTGTGGATTTTCTGGCCGTGTATGCGCTCTGCCTCTCTGCTGGGCCAGGCCAGCTTGGCTCTCGCTGTACTTAGGGCCGCCTTGTCACTTATCCAGAAGGTGGAGTCTCAGTTCCTCAGCAGTGCACCCATCTCTGCAGTCCTCCACAGCTTCTGATCGGAACATGTGGTGATGGTCATGGAGACAGTGACGTCATCGATGCACTTGCTGATGTAGCTGGTCAATGATGCCGTGTATTCTTACAAGTTGGTGGATTCGCTGTCGGTTGCAGCCTCCGTGAACATGTGCCAGTCATTGTGCTTTAAAAATTCCCAAGGAGCAGAGATTCTCCTGCTGGCCAGGTTTTCACCTGCTTCAGAACCAGTTCAGAGCATCTGACATGCGGTCTGTATGCTGGGATGGTGGGAGTAGCTGACCTGGGGGGCGGAGCTCTGCTTTCTGTGCTTAGCTGACAGAAGTGGAACCTGCCGTGGTCTTCTGCTCTTGTAGCCTGTCCACCAAAAGCTGTGATGTGTTGTGCATTCTGAGATGCTTTTCTGCTCACCACAGTTGTACAGAATGGTTATCTGAGTTACAGTAGCCTTTCTGTCAGCTCAAACCAGTCTGGCCGTTCCCCGTTGACCTCTCTCCTAAACAAGATGTTTCTGTCTGCAGAACTGCCGCTCTCCGGATGCTTTTTCTTTATTGCACCATTCTGAGGAAACTCTAGAGACTGTTATGTATGAAAATCTCAGGAGATCACCAGTTATAAAAATACTCAAACCAGCCTGTCTGGCACTAACAATCATGCCACAGCCAGAATCACCGAGATCACATTTTTCCCCATTCTGATGGTTGATGTGATAATTACCTGAAGCTGCTGGTCTGTATCTGCATGATTTTACACATTACATGGCTGGCACACGACTGGCCGATTAGATAATTGCATGAATGTGTAGGTGTACAGCTGTTCCTAATAAAGTGCTCAGTGAATGTACACACAGCAAATACACACAAGGCACAGTGAGTGAGGAAATGCAGCAGCTACACTACCACTTAATGAAAGTTCTAGACAAACACGCTGAGTAGCAGCAAAACTTTTTCCTTCTTTTGATTTATTTTGCTCTCTCGTTTCTCTTTTCTCTTTTTCTGCCTTTCTGATTTGGCCCGTTGATCACATGTTTAAGAACAAGCTTTTTGCTTTGTTTTCTTATTTAGGCTGAGAAGAGAATACTGAATAAATGGAACATGTTTAATAAGGGATGAAGTGATGTGCTTTTTTTTCCTTCTTCTTGTCAGTAGTCAGTGATGGAATATCAGTGATCAGTTTAGAGAGAAAGTAAAGTTTGGCTCAGTTCTGGCAGATTACACAGAATATTTGATATACAGCTCATCTTGTGCTCATGAGAGCTCTGTAACTCTAAAAATACATCCATCAAAGGGAAGAGAGGAATGAAAATGGGGTAAGCTTTGATCAGGACTTTCTCAGAGAGACGCCACAGTTTTCCATCAATTCCTCTCCTCATCTTGACACAACGATGCCCCTTTGTTTCTGTTTGCGTGTGGATTTTCTGTCAGCCTCCTGTATACGTATACACACCTTTTGTCTTTTTAACGCTCTCTACCTTTGTCCCTCCTTCAATTACCTTCCCATATCCACCCACTCTTTGTAATGCTATACAGCAATGCTATCTATATGACCTGTCTCCTTTACATACTTCTCCTTTACCTGCCCTCATTTTTCCAGCGTGCTCTGTTGTCCCTTTTGTTGTCCTGCACTGCTAAGGACCTTATCTCACACTAATAGCACTCATCTTGCATATCTATAGAATGATCCTCTGTTCCTTCCAGGAAATGAATGGCTTATTGTTTCATCCAATTACTTTAATGCACAACAGACGGCTGAACAAAAGAAATGCGTACAGTAGGAAGCTCGTAATGGCTGCCTCATTTCCTGTACTGGATCATTAGTGACTGAAAAGCTTTAGTGTTAATCAGCTGTTAGAAGGACAAAACTGTATTCACCATCCAATATAATAGCACTTACCTGGGTTATGATTATACATTCCTCATGCTTGTGCATTATACAGTACATTATAAATAATAACTTGTGCATTATGTTATTTTTAATTCACAATGCTGTTCTCGAAGGTGATTGGTCAGAAGTTAAGTTTCTATATGAGCAGCTCTGATGGTAGTCCGAGCTGCAAGGTAAATCACATGTTTATAGAAATCGCGCTCGTTCAGTTCTTTTCCCCCACATTTTTCTCTCTAATTTGCTCACTTGCCAATTCCCACCCACCAACCAGCTCTCCACTATCATACTGGGGAGGGTGAATGCTATCACATGCTTCCTTGAGACATGTGAAGCCACCTACCACAACTTTTCAAACGGCTGCTCATGTTGCATCACAGAACGGCGTAACAGACACGGAGATCAAACATGAGCTCACGGATTCCCGGGATTAGCTAATGTCAATTGACAGGGGAGAGAGTGTAACACCATCACTCCCTCCATGAGGACATGGCTAATTTTGCTCTATGGACTCTCTTGGGCTCTCTTTGTCTCTCAGAAAGAGAAACGAAAGAGAGAAATGAGTGTTTACAGCTGCTATAATGTATGTGATTAATTATAAGTGACTAATTTTGGGGCAGTGGCGGCTCAACGTTTAAGGCTCTGGGTTATTGATCAGAAGGCCAGGGATTCAAGCCCCAGCAGCACCAAGCTGCCGCTGCTGAGCAAGGCCCGATCTTAACCCGATCTGCTCCAGGGGTGCCGTATGGCCGCATGGCTGAGTCTGAGCTCTGAAAAGAGTTTCACTGTGCTGTAATGTACAGTGCTGTGAAAAAAAAGTATTTTCCCCCATCATGATTTCTTCTGTTTTTGTGTATATCTCATACTAAATTGTTTCAGAAATGAAAACAAAGTCTAAGCTAGGGAATGGTTACAAAGCTATTTCAAAGGCTCTGGGACTCCAAAGAACCACAGCGAGAGTCATTATCTCCAAATGGAAAAACTCGGCACAGTAGTGAACCTTCCCAGAAGCGGCCGACCTTACAAAATTCCTCCAAGAGCACAGCAACTATTCATCCAGCAAGTGACAAAAGAGCCAAGGACAACATCAAAGGACCTACAGGCCTCTCTTGTATCAATAAAAGTCACTGTTCATGACTCCACTATCAGAAAGACACTGGGCAAAAATGGCATCCATGGAAGAGTGGCGAGGTGAAAACCACTGCAACCCAGAAGAACATTAAGGCTCGTCTGAATTTTGCTGAAACACACCTTGATGATCCTCAAACCTTTTGGGAGAATGTTCTGTGGATTGATGAGTAGAAAGTGGAACTGTTTGGAAGACATTCTCCTAAAGGAGAACGTCCGGTCTTCAGTCCGTAAGTTGAAACTCAAACACAACTGAATTATGCAACAAGACAATCATCCAAAGCATAGGAGCAAGTCCTAGTTCTAGCAGTAAGTGAAAGACTGATCTCTAGTTATCGCAAGCATTTGATTGCAGTTATTGCTGCTAAAAATGGCACAACCAGATTTGCTCCAGTATGAAGGGGCAATTAGTTTTTCACATTGGCGATAGATGTTGGATAACTTTTTTTTGCTTCAATAAGAAACAAAAAACTGCATTGTGTGTTTTACTCAGGTTGCTTTCGTTTTGTGCTGTATTTCGTTTGAAGGTCTAAAACTATTTAGTATGAGATATACAGAAAAACAGAAGAAATCAGCGCTGTATATGACAAATAAAGGCTTCGTCTTCTCTCTTAGTTGTTTCATGGACATTAAACGTAACCATAAATAGATAAAAACACTTTGGAATGTGATGTTATTAGCATAATAAACTTCGGGGTGGTAACAGTAACTGCTCTGCATTGACGTCACAATACAGTACTTCATCACTGATTATTTTCCTATAACAGCATACCCTGTTATGTTGAATTCCTTACGTACCCATGCTTTCTAAACATTTCCACTCAATTCTCCAGTTTTACTTACTCTGATCTGTGATCTGCTTCTCCTGCAGTTTTGGATCCTAACAGTTGCTGCAGTGTCTACAGGATGAACCTGGACCCTAGCCCAGTTCTGTGACTTGCAAATGTATCCGGTCCATAAAATGTTTCACGCACATAGCTCTTGGTGAGTCCTATGTCACACTTTCCTCTTTCCTCTCAGCATGAAGATCACCAGATACCCCATTTATCACTGTTCTGTCCTGGCACAATGCAGCCTTCTCTGAGAGTTATATGGAAACAGTTAATGACTCTATACAATGACTGTTTACACTGGCAGAAGCTCAACAGCTTGACTACATGTAAACTCGTTTAATAAGCACTGTAAGAGCACAGAGACGACAAAATGACTTAAGCAGCGGACACTACACGCTTACTGGTCACGGTGAGACTCTGTGGGCCTGCTACAGGACTGAGACAGTGTTAACTGCTAAATAAGTTGTACATAAGATTCATTTTTATCATGGAATTTACGTTGCTCCTTCATACTGTACAGGTCTCATAGTGTCTCAGTGTGATCATGTCATGTCGGAATCGCGTTAATAATGAGCTTTTGTTTGCCTTCTCATCCGAACCATGTCCTAAGAATAGGGCATTTATTTTAGATACAGAACACCACAATTGTTCCTAACTTAGCCTGAGCATTTGACTTAGGCATTCAGGATTATATCCCGAAGATATAATCTTGTAGATGTTACAAAAAAAACCCAAACCTAACAACACTTAATATTGTCATCATAACAACACAACACCGACATCAAATTTTATCTCCAAGTTTTACGTTTCCACATCTTGTACGTCTACACTTGAGCAGATGCTCAGGCAGTTGGAGGATTATACACCAGCAGAAAGACGCCAACAAGTAGTGAATCTGTTTAACTATATTTTCCACTATTAACGTGGTAGCTTTATTACATTTTCAATAAAGTGACTTGTAAATAGGTAAGTAAGGGATAAAAACACGACCTGGCGCTAGGAAAATAATCAAAGACGAGGTGGTGTGACGCAACCCTGACACTAAACAGAGCTAGTCTTCCCACCTGAAGTTAATTATTCTCCAATAACACCACATCCTGAACTGTTTCACACCTCCTATACCACAGCAATCTGGTGATGATTATACTTGTTATTATTATTTTTTTTGTATGTCAAAACGATTACGTATTTTTTATCGGTTTATAGCTACATTTAACATTGTGGAACGTCCGCAAAACAAACGGGTTCCTATGTTATAGCAGCTATAAACAGTAGCTCCCTCTATTTTTTTCTCTCTCGTGAAGTTAATCAGAGAAAAACATTGCAGGTTGTCATGTTACTGACTGGTACAAAGCGCTGATACTGGAGACTCCTTCCAAAAACGCTAAATCAGCTCCTCTTCACCATCTCAACAATTACATACATTTTTAAACATGCACGTATGTGGAGCGTCCGCCGTACGAGTCCACGTGTAAGTTGTTACTATAGAAACGATAACGTATTAGAACGAGTGCCTTAATATAAATCTGTGATTTCCTTAAAGCCAGCACTACTGTCAGAGTATCACAGTAATCACGATCAGGAACTCGACATAAAATCTGCTCAAATTATTGAGAAGCACATCCTGACGTCTTTAATGACATGGGACTTGAGCATTAAGACTTAGACTTAACGTCATAAATTTGCATACAGCTTGCAGAATTTGCAGAATGCTAATAATAAAAGAAGAGAGAGAGAGAGAAGATAAAAATTGCATTTAGTTCTGATCTGAAGAAGCTATTTCACATAACAGATGTTTAAATATAATCCATAAAACACAATAATAACTGAATTTACACAAATGAACCAGTTCAAAAGTTTACATAAATCTAAGTCCTGAGCAGTTAAACTGCCCAGTGTTCTTCAGAAAAATCCTCCAGGTCTTGTACTTTCTTTGCTTTGAATTGTTGAGATCCGTCTTTTCACACTGAGGAAGACTGAGGGACTCGTACATGACCATTACAAAAGGTGCAAACATTCACTGATGCTCGAGAAGGCAACACGATACATTAAAAGCCAGGGGGGTGTAAACTTTTGAACAGGATGATCGGTGTACATGTAAATATCTTGTGTAGCTTCTGAAGGGCAGTACTAACTTAAAAAAAAAAAAAGATCTTTAAACAAAATAATAACTGTTTACACTGATCATCCTGTTCATAAGTTTACACCCCCCTGGCTCTTAATGTATCGTGTTGCCTTCTTGCGCATCAGTGAATGTTTGCACCTTTTGTAATAGTCGTGTACGAATCCCTCAGTTGTCCTCAGTGTGAAAATAAAATAGCTTATTCAGGGCAGTACAGAATAAAAAACCAAAATACATTAAAATAAATAAATTAAATAATCATTTTGCAGATTCTGCAAGGCGTATGTAAATCTATGACCTCAACTGTACTGTACCTGCTCCTTGCAATAGAATGACTTCTCACCTCTGCTGGATTCAAACACACATGATCTATGACTGTGATTTTCCTCCAGGTTTATCCGATATCATCGTCCCAACTTACAGCCTTACCTCTAGAGTAGCTCAATCATCTATGTGTGGCTTTATCCAACATGTCCTAACTTTCTCTACAGCTCTACACGTATTCACTGTATTTTCAGCTCAGAAGTGTGTACAGTAAGAGAAGACGCTCCCTATAGGGCCGTTATATAAATGAGACGTGTCCAGTCAAAGTGCACTGAGGGTACAGAGGAGTCCTTAGAGGATGTCTCATATTATTGAATAATTACACCTGAGCAGCTCATGCCATATTGTCACACTCTCCTGCTTGTGTTCTGCTGATGATCAGAAATAATCTCTTTATGTGTTTAGCCCTTCAATACTCTGAGGGATGAAACTGCTATTTATGAAATCCCATTAACTTGTCCACCTCTTTCTAAGAATGTTAGTGTGTGCAAAGCCTTTGAGATGGTCCAGTGATGTAATTTCCATATGTGTAGGTGTTTGTGTGGGATTATGTACTGTATATGTGTGTGTACTGTATTCCTGGCATTTCATGGGGTTCATCACGATAGTATCTGAATGTTGCTGTTGAAGTCACGACGAACACCCTGAGCGGATCTATAGAGGTTTAGAGCGTGATATCTTAAAGCTATGGCTTTTACTTTCTCTCTTTTCTTTTAAAAAAAACAAAACAAAACAAAAAAACAAAACAGCTTTGTGTCATATATTGCGTCACATGCGTATATTGTATTGCTTGAAGTTCTGCATGTATGCATGTGAGACGTGTGAATTGTTTGGGGTTACAGCGAAACGATTCAGTTCGTGATTCATCAGGGTTTTTTTTGTTTGTAAATGAATAATGATTCATACTAAAACAATGATTTCAGTTTAGTGATTCAAGCTTTTTAAGAAATATTATCATGAATTAAGTGTTCCTAATATTTTTTCCTCTAATACACAGTATTTCTGCAGTGTCGGCAGTCAAATCAGAGCAGAACGACTCATCACACGTTGCTAGTGGTTCGTAATTGATTAAATGTCTTTTGCTGAATAATTGCAAAAGATTCAGTATCATTCATGCAGCGATTCAGCTGTGACAAATGACTTGGTACATGAATCATTAAAGAGTCGTTAATGCACATAAGTACAGTTCCTTCATTCTTGTGTCGGCGGAAATGCCAAGTGGCCTGTGCTAGATTCAAATAATAAAATCATTCACTAATAAAGGAATGCTATTTCAGTCTCTACATGGCATCAAGTAGGACCTGGTTGCCATGACTACATGCAAGGGAGGTTTAATTATGAAAGTTGTTATGAGAATGGGCACTTAGACAGAGATTGTTTATGAGCTACGTGACCTTGGTGCCTAGGAGCTGAGATACACTGGCTGCAGGGAGAGCGAACATGGTAGGGTTTCGGAGGACTTGATAACATCCCAGAGTTTCGTACTTGTGTCTCGGTCCTGAATCAGAGCCAGACCCCCCCCCCAAAATTATAAAGGTGGAGGGCTTTCATGCACTGCCTTGAGCTATATAACTCTGTGTACAGCGCATGACCCACAGGTCTGTGATATGTCAGAGTGAGATTGCTCCAATCTGCTGTGTGTGTGTGTGTGTGTGTGCGCTCTGTCTGTCAATGACCTCCAGGAGGATGTTTATAGAGGCTGAGAATACACAGACACACTTCTTCAATCAGTGCAGTATGTGAGGGAGGAGAGGAAAAGGGAGGGAGAAGAGAACTCCCCTCTCCCTCTTTCACCCCCCGCCCCCCGCCCCTCTCTAACACAAAATGTCTTTTTCTGTCTCTTTCTCACTCTGTATCTGTCTGTGTCTCTCACTCATCTCTCTCTGTGTCTCTTGCACTCAAAACGTCTCTCTCGAGCTCTCACTCATGATAGATATCTGTCTGTCTGTCTCTCACTGGTCTCTCTCTCTCCCACTCATAGTCTGTCTGCCTCTCACTCATCTGTTTCTGTCTTACTCAAAATGTCTCTCTCCTCTCACTCATAATTTCTGTCTGTCTCTCACTCACTCACCTGTCTCTTTCTCTTTGTGTCTCTCTTATAACGTGTCTATCTGTATGTCTCTCATAATATCTCCCTTCATCTGTCTGATCTGTCTCTCTCTGTCCTCACACTGATCTGCCTCGCTGTCTCTCTCATTCATCTCTCTCTGTGTCTGTCACTCACAACATCTCTCTGCCTCTCTCTCTGTGTCTGTCACTCACAGCGTCTCTCTGCCTCTCTCTCTCTCTGTCTGTCACTCACAACGTCTCTCTGCCTCTCTCTCTCTCTGTCTGTCACTCACAACGTTTCTCTAGCTCGCTCTCTCTCTCTCTCTCTCTCTCTCTCTCTGCCTCACTCTCTCTTTCACACACACACTTTCATGCTACAATTTTTGAAATGTGCATCTGAGGAATGAAAATAATTTACACAATGCTGCCATTATATTGTTGTATTTATCTTTATACGCTCGCTTCCTTAAAACCCTTTCATCCTTTTTTGACTTACTGAGAGTGAAATAACTGAGCTATTTTCTTTCTTTGTGTGCAGGATTAAAACACATCAATATTCCGAAGTCTGTCTCTTCTCTTTGGTCCTCTATACACACGCTTGTTCTCTTTCTACTGTCTGGCCGCTATGCATTTTTAATTAATTGTCCCTAGAGCTAATAACCAGCCGCATTTACAATATCTGCATCACACTGTTTTTTTATGGTGTGGACCAGGCCCTATTATTTTTCCCGGTTTTAATTAATATGCAGATCCTCAGTGACACGACAATGGATCTTAATTAAAATGACCATGCTTCTGCAGAAATCCCTTTCCTGTGCGTACCGCAGTTAAAAAAAAAAAGATACTCCTGCAACATGAGTGTCCTCCAGGGATACCTTCAGTGTGGAGTGTGTGTTAGGATCATGTGTGTGTTCTGCTGCAGCTGTCACGAACATTGAGGCTGCCCACACACCTCCATGCATGGAGCCTGGGAGGAAAGGTATTTTATGCCAAGCCTCGTTTATTCTCAGCAAGAAAGAGTCATGGGAGTAGGGTGACGAATGAGGCACGTTCAGGGAAGAATATTAGATAAACGAGAACACCGGTCTGCTCATTAGCAAACGCTTGCTAAGCCAAAATTTCCTAATCAGTGCTTTGATGCTCATTCAGATATCTGGGCATTCTCCTTGCTGCCCATCCAAAGGGCCTTGGATGAGAAATTTCTGCCCATGCAAACACACACACACACACACACACACACACACACACACACACACACACACACACATGCGCGCATGCCAGAAACTGCCTTTTTCTTGACCTGGCTGTTGTATTATATGCCAAATCAATAGATCACCTGAAAATGTGTTTGAATTGATTAGTGCATGACCGATATGATTATCAAGTCCACTATTTATTTAGAAGCTGACTGACTTTGACAATTATGTACTTCCTTAATGCACAGTCTCTGCTCTTAGACATCCATCATCATTGATTCGTTACGCTCTCAGATGCTTAATGGCTGGTGTTTTATTGAATGCAATCAATCAATTCTTTCTTACGAAGGTGAACTTCCTGAAATAGGAAAAAGTAGCTCACAAGGGCATCATATCACACTTTGAGGTTGTTTCGATTTATGGAAAATGATTGGTGTGTTAGTTCATGAAACTGTGTTGTTGTTTTTTTTTTTGGCTTCCCAGTGATTACATTAAAAATTCAGACATAAACATGCTGTCAAACATTTTTCACATATATTAAACCCTTTATTACTTTAGGGCTTCTGCTAAACTAATAGGGTGTGTGATTATTAATAATAAAGCACAGCTTAGGGTGCTTTCAAACGTGGCGCTTTTTTTTTTTTGGTTCTTCAATCACCAGTTTAACATATAATCCTATGGGAAGTGGATGCAATGCGGCCTCTTTTTTAAAAAGTGCCGCCTCCAATTGTTAAATCACAGCAGAGCTTTTAAAGTCCAAAAAGTACAACTTTTGGGAAAACAAAAAAGTGCAGAGTGACGTCTAACACTTTTTTCTTTTTTCTTCTTTCTTTTTTTTGTTTTTGTGTTAACCTGTTGATTAATCAGGTCACAAGTCTGTGTGCAAGCAAGAAAAACAGACCTGGAGGAACATAAATTAGCATTGTTGAGGAAGTTAAAAACATGTTGAATCAAAAAATCTTCCATAGCCAATATTCCAAAGCAAGGTAATGCAATGTAATTAAAAATAACTTTTTTGGGACATTCACCTGTATGTGATGTCACGTCCCACTTTAACTACGGCTGCATACGATCATACAAAGTTACACAAGCAACAAAAATTCTCTTGACGTTCTGCCTCTAAAGCTACAACGAAGGCAAACAACCTCCTCTTCACCAGAGTTGAACCCATCATTATTTTAATCTGTATTACTTATAATAATAAATCTAATCAAGTTATCCAATATTAGCTGAAAACACCATGTGATGGCAACCTTACAAGAACTTCACTTGTAAACTACTGAATCCAGTAACTGTGTAATCCCTTGCTTTATGTATTTAGGTCACTCATTTGCATTAGATGACTATTAGTGAGTCCTCAGGCTCATTTAATTGCATTTTGCACAGAAACATGCCTGAAAAACCCTCACAATCATCTCTAATAATGATGGACATTAGTAGCACAGATCCTAAAGCATCTTCGGATTTTATTTAATTATTGTTCAAATCCCACAATCATGGAAAAAATGGCATTAAACCTAATCAGAAAGTGAATTCTGAATTTAAGTGATGTATCTAACAATCAATTATTTTATTTGTTCCTAGCACATACAGTTGCGGTCGGATGTTTACATACACTCATCATGGACATGAATGTCATGGCAGTATTGGCCTTTCAATATTTTCAATGTACAACATACATCTTTAATAAAAAAATTAAAAAAAAAAAAGGAAATTTCAATTTATTTGGGGTTTTCTGTAATCAACACAGGAAAAAAAATCACCATTATGCATACAGGGTCAAAAATATGCATACAACCACTTCGATTATTAATTCAGTGGTGCTGAAAGTTCTAAAATGTCCTTTAATTTGCCAAGACCAAGGCTTCTTAATTTCCTGTTAGTGATCATGATTGACTACAGCTTGCAGCTTCTCTGTGCCAACATAAAAAATGCATGTTTAACTGCACTCATTGGCTTGACCAACTCACAGTACTGTGGGAAAGTCCAAGGAGCACAGTGCAGATCTGAATAAAGAGGATGGTGGATTTACACAAATCAGGAATGTCTCTTGGAGTCATTTCTAAACAATTGCAGATTCCAAGATCATCAGTTGAACAATTGTATGCAAGTACAGGTTAATACAGGTTAGCCACTTTGCCAAGGTCTGGAAGAAGGCCCAAACGATCACCCTCAGCTGAGAGGAAATTGGTTCTGATGGTCTGGAAAAACCCAGGAACCACCAAGGTACTGACCTGCTATGAACTGGAAGCTGCTGGAACATCAGTGTCACTGTCTACAGTCAAGCGAGTTTTACATCACCGTGGACTGAAAGGATGCCGTCCAAGAAAGAAGCCCCCGCTCCGAAATCGACGCCTTCAAGCCCGTGTAAAGTTTGCAGCTGACCATATGAACAAAGAAAAAGCCTTCTGGAGGAATGTTTTATTGTCAGATGAGACAAAGATTGAGTTGTTTGGCCACAATGACCAGAGGTATGTTTGGAGGAGTAAAGGACACTGTAGCAACTGTTAAGCATGGCAGTGGTAGCATTATGCTCTGGGACTGTTTTCCTGCTAGTGGAACTGGTGCATTGCACAAAGTGGGTGGAATAATGAAGAAGGAGAACTACCGTAGAATTATTCAGCATAATCTCAAACTGTCAGCCAGACGGTTGAAACTTGGACACAATTGGGTGTTCCAACAGGACAATGACCCCAAACACACATCAAAGCTAGTTGTGGAATGGATAAAGCAGGCAAACATTAAGCTTTTGGAATGGCCTTCCCAAAGTCCTGATCGCAACCCTGTCGAAAATTTGTGGACTGTGCTTAAAAGTCGAGTCAGGAGCAGGAAACCAACAAATGTCATTTTTACCAATTCTGCCAAGAGGAGTCGTCAAATATCCAACCAGAATTCTGCCGGAAGCTGGATGATGGCTACCAAAAGGTGAAACTTGCTAAGGGACATTCATGGAAATACGTATTATGTGCACTGTATGTATATTTTTGACCCTGTATGTATAATTTTGGTCCTGTGTTGACTGCAGAAAACCCCAAATAAATTAACACTTATGAACCAAATTCTTGTTTGTTTTTTTTTTAAAAAAAATTTTTTTTATTAAAGATATATGTTGTACAATCATTCTGCTCCAGAAAAAGAACAGTTCAAAGAAATGATTGAAATCCCAATATTGCCATGACTTTCATGTCCATGATGAGTGTATGTAAACATCCGACCACAGCTATATAATGCTATACGAATATAATATAGCACTCTGTCACTCTTAGTTTCAACCCAAGAACGCTGCTGCATTGAACATAAATCTACTAGCAACTTTTTACACAACTCCTATTACAAATAAACCAAGAGTAGTTGACACTACTCACATTTGGCATAGGATTTTGGTGCTTAATTAGTCTTCTCAATCCAAAATAAAAGACATTTCAGTTTGTATATTTGCTATATGACGATGTAAATCCCAAAATGGTTGAAGGATCAAATAAGTTTAATAGAATGAACTAAGACGATTTTTTTTTTCTGTACTAGTTTTTTATGTTAATTATAGCTCAATACATAGTCTTACAAGATCACTATTTTGCACATTGACTTGCTAGTTTGCAATCTTTTGTTCTGAAAATAAACTTTTGTACTTTTCTGAGCCGTACTATTTGGTTTGTTATATAATTAGAGCTCTGTAGAACCAGTACATTTTTAACACTTCAAATACTTAAAAAAAAAAAACAAACAAATAAAATCTTGATCTCAGCGACCACATTTTTATTTTCTTTCTTTCTTTCTTTCTCTCTTTCTTTCAAATCATACAGCATCATGTTTCAGCATAATCAATCTGAGGACTTTAAGATGAACTCAAATATGAATTCAAGTGCAACAGAAAACAACAACTTCCCTTGCGCACATAAAAAATTCCCCCCTTTCCCTCTTCATCCTCTCATCTCACATCGTTATGAAGTTGAAAAGCTGGTTAAAATTCACCCAAATGTTCCAACCTCCTATTGATCTCGGATGATGCATGAGAGAGCGGTGCCCTGAGTTTGACTCCTGAGCTGTCTGCCTGTGTGTAACATTGATTTGAGACGGAGACGGCTAAGAAGTGCTAGCTTGGTGGAAGTGATGATGGAGGGAAAGGCTGGGTGAGAAGGGGAGGAGTGAGAGGTACAGTACACAAGCAGTATTCGCAGACCTCGGAGGGATTGTTGACGAGCTTGTGACAAACTGCTGTGGTCTCATAGGGGATAATTAAAATCATGAAGTAAGAGTGAAGCCGTCGCTATTACACAGACGCCGCTCACCAGACAATAGGCTTCTTCTGATGAAAGACAAAGACTTGTGCAGGACTTTGATAACGGCACGGTTTACAGACAGCTGACCCAGAAAAGCACTCGCACACGCTCCTCTGCTGTACGAGACGGGAGAAGGGGGATTTCTTTCCCCGTCTTCCTCTCTCTCTATCTCTTTCGCACACACACAACTGAGTTTAATAGCATGGCTAATAAGCGAGGCATCTGTCTGCTCCTATCATCACAGTACACGACTCCCGAATCAACTCCACACATGCAAATACACATGGGATAGTGAGAGCCTGAATATTATTTAAATATCTCTGCTCTCCCTGCTCTATTTATAGCAGGTACCCCATGATGAGGGTTACTTAGAGGTCCAACCAGTCTCCAGGTAATTCATCTACTACTACAGCTACTCAGATTGTCATATATTGACCAGAAACCACCTAAATTGGGCCTCTGGACATCAGTCAGGTAGGCCCTGGAATGATGAATGGATTAGCACAGCTTGAAAATAATGACCTTACAGTGAACTACTTCATCTTTCAGTTTTCTGACATTAATAAAGCCTACATGTAGCTAGTAAAAAAAATATTTTTTTTACTTTGGGAATTTTATCCTAATCTGGATTTGAGAAACCAGATTTTAAAACAAGCACTGCAAAAAAAATTTTTAGATTTTAATTTGAGCAAGTGAAAATATGTTCAGTATAATCTAATTTATCTAATATATTTCATTATAGGATTTATGATATAGGATTATTAAGCCTATTGTTAGACTTTTTTCATATTTTGACTTTTAAGCTTATAAAAGTCTTATTCTATCGCCAAAAATTTAAATGTATGAAATGATTTGCCAGTAAAATAGAATAACTTTCAAGCTTGAAATGCGTAAATGTCTAGAAAAACTTAAGTAGGTTTAATAATCCTACCGGTTATATTGTAGTCTCATGATAGGAAGCATAGGAAACACGATCATTTCATTTGTTTAGACACTACTTGCTTTTACAGTCCCCTAAGTTCTTGGTATTAACTGCATAAGTGCGTGGTACAAACTTTAAAGTATGAAATAATATTTTGCCTGACAGGTTCTAACTATTAAGTGTGTGTACCATACAAATACAGTAATGTGAGAAAATAAGTACACCCCATGGAAATTGTTGGCTTTTTTGACATTTGGATCAGCAAACATTTGATCCCCTGTTAATAAAGTACACCCTTGGCCTCAGAAGCTAGTATTGCCCCCTTTAACAGAAATAACTTATTGTAGGCATTTTGCATAATTGTTCACGAGGCTTGCTGGAATTTCTGATCACTCTTCCATGCAATGTTCTTTCAGTCGCAAGATTTTAAGGTTTTCTTGCATGTACTGCCTGTTTCAAATCCCCCCACAACATTTCAATGGAATTCAAATCCAGGCTTTAACTAGGCAATTCCATAACCTTCCATTTCTTCTTTTTGAGCCATTCCTTGGTGGATTTGCTTGTGTGCTTAGGATCATTATCCTGTTGAAAGGTCCACTTTCGGTTCAACTTCAGCTTTCGGACAGATGGCATCATATTATCTTCAAGCAGTCTTTAATATGATGCAGAATTCATAGTTCAGTCAATGAATTCAAGCTGTCCAGATCCTGAGGCAGCGAAGCAACCCCAAACAATAACATTTCCACCACCGTGCTTCACAGTTGGTATGAGGTGCTTCTCCTGAAAAACTGTCTTTGTTTTGCACCAAACACATCCGCTGTTACTGTGGCCAAACAACTCTATCTTTAGCAGCCAATATCTTAAACACCTGATTCTAATTTTATGGATTTGAAGATGTGATAAATGTAGGGGTGCATTTAATTTTCCATGTGACTGATCTATTTTCTGTTCATTTAAATTGTGAAAATTACTACAAATTATAAATTATATGTGTCATTTGATAGAGTATATCACCTTTATTGATAAGTACTGTTTCAAAGAGGATCAAATGTGTGCTTGTCCAAATATGTTAAAGCCAACCATTTCCATGTGGTGTATGTATTTTTTTTCACATGACTACCACAGAACTGTCTCATTAGTTTGGTTTGTATGGTATGTACCAAGACAATTTAACTCAATTTCACTGTTTCTAGACATTAAGAAATAAAGAACATAATACACAAAGGACCTGAAATAAAGATTAGGTCAATGCTAGTTATCTGCTCTTTAACTGCTCTTTGTTTAATTGTTGATTTACAGAATTAAGCAGTTTGCTAAACATCAGCTTTATCCTGGCTGGAGTCATGGAGGATCAGGAGCCTATACTGGGAACAGCAGATGCAAGGTGGGAATACACCCTGGATGGGACATCAGGTCATCGCAGGGCACCATGCGCACACCTGTTTCCACAAACATATTTAAACACTTATTCATACCTAGGGGCAAGTTTTCATAGCCAATTACCTCCTGGGAGAAAACCGGAGAACCCAGAAGAAACCCACACAGAGACAGAGTGAACACGTCCAGACAGGCATACTGTATATAGAAATCCTACATATATAGAAACTGCATGTGTAGAAATGTTTTCACTGCTTCAATAGTTTAGTTGCAGAAATATTAACACTAGTTCCCGTAGTGTGTTTGTGTAACTGAGAACATGGTGTGAGCATGTCCTAATAATATTGTAAAACAATCTATTACAGCAGATATTTTTAGAATATTGCAAGAACTTCTCAGAACCAGTCGAACACTGATATGATTCTCTATCTGGAGTCAATGAGACAAGGACAAACAGTGTTTTCATGCTTGAAATGGTCACAAAAACTCCTGAATGATCTCTTAATCTTCTCAAAAATGCTGTGTTGAAATAAGTGTTCAGTTAACACTGTGCTGTATTGCAACTGCAAACAGGTTAATTTTGGCGTAAAGCCTCACACAGGTTCACACAATCCCATCTTTATCTGTTCGTTTTATTTTTTCCTCCAGATATGAATGACGGCCAATTCCCTTCTTTGTGCAGTGTTTCCCCTGTGGCCAGTGATAACAGTGGAACATTGCCATCACTAATCCCCTCTATTTCAACACTTTCTATCTGATGGAGAAATAATTACCTTCCAAATAATAACCCGTTATGGATTTCTTTGGGCTTGATGACCTCTGATCCTCCTTAATTTGTGGTTAAGGCAACTGCAGAAGTTCACGTTTTGCATCACAGAATAGTCTGAGATATAATCTTGGCTAAATCGAAGCATTTTTAATTTTAATATATGCTGGGAAAATGCCATAGAATGCATATTGACATCTTGGACCTTGAAAGTGGGCCTTTCAACAGGATCATGTTCCTAAGCGCACTAGCAAATCCACCAAGGAATGGCTCAAAAAGAAGAAATGGAAGGTTGAAATGTTGTGGGAGGATTTGAAACGTGCAGTACATGCAAGAAAAGCCTCAAACATCTTGCAACTGAAAGAATATTGCGTGGAAGAGTGATGATAAATTCCAGCAAGCCTCGGGGACAATTATGCAAAACGCCTACAAGACGTTATTTCTGCTAAATGGGGAAATACTAGCTTCTGAGGCCAAGGGTGTACTTACTTTTTCCGCAGAAGAATATCACATCTATTGAGATTTCTGTTGAATAAATGATCGAAAATGCAAAATTTCCTTGTGGTTTTGTTCAGGTATATCAACTTTATTACTACTATTAATAGACACTGTTTCAAAGACGATCAAATGCTTGCTTGTCCAAATGTATCAAAAAAGCCAACAATTTCCATGGGGTGTACTTATTTTTTCACATAACTGTATATGCACTGGATAGACTGTATATTTAACCCTGTAGCCCATAATATTACCTGCAGAACCCACCATTGCCCAAAACCAATAAACATCCTCAATAAAGGATCAATCAATAAAGATACATAACTGCTTCAGCTGTAGATCTCAGTATTTTCTTAGGGGTTTCACACGATATTTTCCCCTTTGACGAAGTGTTAAGTATAACAACGTTGTTGAAACAGCAGATTTCCATCCAGATCAGATTCCTTGGATTTTTATATTCATGGCCAGACATGCTCTAACAACATTTTTATGTGGTCTGATTTACATTAGGAAGTATGAAACCTATTGATATTGTAAAACAGAGAGGCATAATATTGCATTGTTTGGACCTCAGTATGAGACAATAGATTCCCTATTTGAACACAGTGATGTGCATGGATGTATTCTTAGTGTGCTCTTGTTGCTATGCATCCAATTACTGCAAAAGTCACCATCAATTCACCCTGAACAAGATGCAGAGTCAAAGCAATAGCACTTTCTGATGACTACTGAGTGAAGACCAGCTGTTCAATATTTCAAGCAAGGTGCAAACTGACTACAGATTTAGTTCTGTAAAATTTTGCAGCACATATACAAAACTGTCTGCGATATAAAATGCACTCTGATGGATATCTTGGTGCTGCAGTCAAGCACAGAACAATGATTATAGCGTTAAATTTCAGAATGTTAGCTATAATTAGAGCACATTTTAATCTATATTAAATGAATGTACTTTTTTTTTTATTTTTTATTTTTTTTTAATTCTGGCTGAAAATGAACAAGCTTTGTGCTTGGAAGCAAATCCTTTTCAATCAATACCCAACAGACCTCAACATACGAAAATCTTCTTTGCTGATGCTTTTGCCAAACCTGTAATTAAAACCATTTTCAGTCCTAGCTGTTTGTGAAAAGAAGGCTGGAATTGAAATAACAGATTGTATAACTACACAAAGTGTAAGCAGGCTAGTGTATCAGTTGGTCTTTAAAATGCTAATTGCAATGTGATCAATAAATAATGCAGATGACCCAAGCAGCACAATCCTTTTCTAATTAGGACTCCAGAGTAAGACGGCTGCAAAGAATCCTGTTTGATATATTGTAAAGAATTGTGCTCAAAATAATGAGGTCACCTAAAAAACCCTCATGCTGAAGCAATACCCAGGAGGATCTGAAGAAAATAGTGAGTCAAGGCAAGAAAAAGTGTATAGTGAAAACTTTATCCTCTATCTTCTTGTCTCCTGTCTCATTCCCAACCATCCTAAAACCTCATAGAGTGACATGTACATGCATTGGGATTTTTCTGACTTTTCTCTTTCTCCCCATCCAGAGAACTCCCTCTGGGACTGATCAGAGTTGGACCAGACCGGTACACTTGCCAGATGTAGCCCACAAAGTTCTCTCTTCTCTCCTCTGTCTTGTCTGACTCCATCTTGCAGAGCTAGCGTGGAGTGATGAGCTGAATTCATTCATTGCTATGTGGCAGGAAGACGTCCAATGCGCCACTAACAATCTGCCAGCACTTTTCAAAGGGCTGAACTCCAGTTGACCGTGGCCCCAGACTGCTAGCTGTCTGGCCCTTAGGTGCTCTGGGATCCTGGTGTGCTTTATAGCCAGGGACTCTTGCACCAAGCCTGGCAGGGTGCCGCTACTCATACTGCTTTTGAGCCCCCGGCCAGGCGAGAAGGAACGGCATAAAAAAATCATCACAGGGAAGAAGTGTGTGCCCCTGCATTTCATCCACCCAGACCCACCCTACGCAGGGTTACCTATGCACCTCCTCTCAGCGCAGACAAGGCAAAGTTATGTTTGAGAGGGAGGACAAACCCAACAAGGGGGTAGGGGTAAGTTTGATTGTCTATGTCTATATGCTTGTTATCTGTCTTTATAAAGACTGGTTGAGTTGACCTAAAGTCAGTTATCACCAAAAGTTACAGAGCTAATGAGGGAGGATCTAGTGACAGAGAGACCCTGGCCAACAGGGGGTGCTCTTCCACCCACTGCCCTGCTACAGCGGGAGTCTTGATGTCCTCTATATGAACCCTGATCGAAAGTGATGTTAGGACTGCGGACGCCTGAAACAAATTATTCCACATTTATGCAGTGAGTTCATTAGTATGATCAGAGTAGCATATCATGTCTGCTCAAAGGAAAGCTACTAATGAGCAAAATCTATGAATTGCTTTAATGGCCAGCAAAGGCATGTTTTATCTCCATTTCTGCATTCCTATTCTGAAATTACTATATATATATATATATATATATATATATATATATATACAGTGAGGGAAAAAAGTATTTGATCCCCTGCTGATTTTGTATGTTTACCCACTGACAAAGAAATGATCAGTCTATAACTTTAATGGTAGATTTATTTGAACAGTGAGAGACAGAATAACAACAAAAAAATCCAGAAAAACGCACATCAAAAATGTTATAAATTGATTTGCATTTTAATGAGGGAAATAAGTATTTGACCCCTCTGCAAAACATGACTTAGTACTTGGTTTAAAAACCCTTGTTGGCAATCACAGAGGTCAGACGTTTCTTGTAGTTGGCCACCAGGTTTGCACACATCTCAGGAGGGATTTTGTCCCACTCCTCTTTGCAGATCTTCTCCAAGTCATTAAGGTTTCGAGGCTGACGTTTGGCAACTCGAACCTTCAGCTCTCTCCACAGATTTTCTATGGGATTAAGGTCTGGAGACTGCCTAGGTCACTCCAGGACCTTAATGTGCTTCTTCTTGAGCCACTCCTTTGTTGCCTTGGCCATGTGTTTTGGGTCATTGTCATGCTGGAATATCCATCCACGACCCATTTTCAATGCCCTGTCTGAGGGAAGGAGGTTTTCACCCAAGATTTGACGGTACATGGCCCCGTCCATCGTCCCTTTGATGCGGTGAAGTTGTCCTGTCCCCTTAGCAGAAAAAAACCCCAAAGCATAATGTTTCCACCTCCATGTTTGACGGTGGGGATGGTGTTCCAGGGGTCATAGGCAGCATTCCTCCTCCTCCAAACACGGCGAGTTGAGTTGATGCCAAAGAGCTCTATTTTGGTCTCATCTGACCTCAACGCTTTCACCCAGTTGTCCTCAGAATCATTCAGATGTTCATTGGCAGACTTCAGACGGGGATGTATATGTGTTTTCTTGAGCAGCGGACCTTGCGCGCGCTGCAGGATTTCAGTCCTTCACGGCGTAGTGTGTTACCAATTGTTTTCTTGGTGACTATGGTCCCAGCTGCCTTGAGATCATTGACAAGATCCTCCCGTGTAGTTCTGGGCTGATTCCTCACTGTTCTCATGATCAATGCAACTCCACGAGGTGAGATCTTGCATGGAGCCCCAGGCCGAGGGAGATTGACAGTTCTTTTGTGCTTCTTCCATTTGCGAATAATCACACCAACTGTTGTCCCCTTCTCACCAAGCTGCTTGGCAATGGTCTTGTAGCCCATTCCAGACTTGTGTAGGTCTACAGTCTTGTCCCTGACATCCTTGGAGAGCTCTTTGGTCTTGGCCATGGTGGAGAGTTTGGAATATGACTGATTGATTGCTTCTGTGGACAGGTGTCTTTTATACAGGTAACAAACTGATATTAGGAGCACTCCCTTTAAGAGTGTGCTCCTAATCTCAGCTCGTTACCTGTATAAAAGACACCTGGGAGCCAGAAATCTTTCTGATTGAGAGGGGGTCAAATACTTTTTTCCCTCATTAAAATGCAAATTAATTTATAAAATTTTTGACATGCGTTTTTCTGGATTTTTTTGTTGTTATTCTGTCTCTCACTGTTCAAATACAACTACCATTAAAATTATAGACTGATCATTTCTTTGTCAGTGGGCAAACGTACAAAATCAGCAGGGGATCAAATACTTTTTTCCCTCACTGTATATATATATATATATATAATGTGTGTGTGTGTGTGTGTGTGTGAGAGAGAGAGAGACAGAGAGAACCCCAAGATATAGTATTTTCTGAAATTCAGGCTGCTTGGCACCAACAACCATGCCACCCTGACTGAGATACTTTTCTCCAATCTGATTTTTTGTGAAGATTAACTGAAGCTCTGTATACAGTGTGTGTGTGTGTGTGTGTGTGTGTGTGTGTGTATATATATATGTATATATATATATATATATATATATATATATATATATATATATATATATATATATAAAATGAAGAGCTCTTATGCTCAATATTAGCATGCGTCTATTTTGTTAAAGAAAATAAGTTTCATGCAAATGCTGTCACTTTATTTTATGTTGTGAATAAACCATCTGTCATATTAGATGGAATGCTATGGTCTTGAATCCTGAGTAGAAATTGATATGGCTCCATATGGCATAAAATCATTTCACCAAACTATTAATTAATTCCATCATTAGAAAGTAATTACACAACCCTACCTCACTACAACATTTTGTACCCATCATCAGATTTGGTCATTTATGTTTCTCATTTCTCATCCGTGTGCTGGTCAGCACTGTCCTGTTTTAGTAGTACTGTACTGTCCTGTGGTGTTTGCATGTGCACTTTATGTAGAATGTCTAGGTCTTATTTAGCTCTGTGTCGTTTCATGTAGTTAGCGTGTTGTTTTATGTAGCACCGTGGTCCTGGAGGAACGTTGTTTCATTTCGCTGTGGACTGTACCAGCTGTATATGGTTGAAATGACAATAAAAAGCCACTTGACTTGATCTGCGTCACCAATCTTAAACCATGAAGCACAGCAGGCTGTTAACCCATATAACATAAAACATAAGTTTGGCCCTTATTCTGCAATGACATGCTAAGTTACACTGACCAGGCTTAGAGTAAGTAAATATACAACTTCAGTGCAGTATTTTAGAATTGGGTTTTATCACCATGCCATGAGCTTGATTCCAAGCAATGGCACTTCCATCTGCTGGCAGAAGTCCATGCAAACACATTGTCATGCTCTAATTTAGTGGAAAGGGTGGCTTGTTTCCTGTCTCCCTGCTGATATGACGGTAGCCAACTGAGGTTTCTGCTAGGCCATATGCACTGGCAGTTGAGAAAGATCCAGAGGAGTCATGTTAACCCGCAGGCTCCCAGGCTGTTTGCATGTATGAGATGAGAAAAGCTTGCACCAAGTGGGATAAATGCACTGAAATCAGAAAAGAGCATTTGCACTAACTAGTGGTGTAACCTGTATGCTTCAGATTATTAAAAAAATATTCTCAGTAAGAAAAACTTTTTGCATTGACTCTTCACTGTAAAAGATGACAAATGGACCCAAACCATGCCAGCAAAATAAATAAATGCCCTCTAGCAACCAGAGACATTTTCCCTTTAATCTTTGTAAATGATTAGACCAAGTTTATATTGCTGGACTGACTTTATATCTTCTGTAATAAATAATAACCACTAATGAAGGAATAGTGTAGTATAAAGTACATGTGGACTTCATCCAGCGTCCATAAATCCACGATAACATTGCTGAGGATTAGAGGAATTTAAATCCAGTATCAAAACATGTAATGCACTATATCCGATGCTTCAGTCCACCATTAGAGCTCAGTATTGCTTATTGATTAAAATCTCTTCTCTACAGGCTAGGATAAATTATAATTGTTTATTGATGGGGTAGAGCAGTTCTAATGGGATATACACTCTGATTAGTCTGATTCATTAAAACTGAATCATTGAAATTTCCCGTGATGTTACGAACTAGTTATAGACTGTATGCCTCTGCTTAACACTTTACTGCACGGTGTTGCCATATGGCAACAGTTAATTCATCTCCAATTTCTATAGCAATAATACAAAACTACTATGTTCCTATGTAACTGGAGAAAGGGGGTTTTAACCTTTGACATAAAAAATGTTGTGTCACATGACCAGGAAATGCTGTTTGAATGTACTTTTCTGCAATCACTTGGCATGGTGAATGTCATCATCAGAGGGCTCTCAAAATTTTTATTTTTTTAAGTTTTCAATATTTAGGCAAAACTACAAAATGAGGGGGAAAAAATTGAAACACTATATGAGAAGTTAACATTTATTCATGTCATTTAAACAAGTTTATATATTGAGTATTCTGTTAAATGGTCAACCGTGATTGTTGTAATTTGGTAACACATAAGATGATGGAACTGTGGTATGTGCATTCATGAATTGAAAGAGGCCTACATAGCAAAAAAGAAAACACAAGGCTTCTCTAATAGTTAATTTACATTTTTTCACATTCAAAGTAAGAAAAACTTTTTGCAATTGCACCTTATTTTCAAAATTTTATGATTCAGGAGAAGGAATCAAGAGTAATTATTAAATAGATACTTCACCTAAAACATGTTTGGATTGAATTTTTGTATGTATTTTAGGTGAGTAGACCCAACTACATCCAAACTCTCAAAAACAACCGAACATTTTACTATTTTAATTCTGGTTTGATATTAATTTTATTCTTCCATCAGATCACATATATTTATGTAGTACAGGATGCTGCACAATAAAATCAAATTAATATGAGCTTCAGTTGAAGGGTTTTTAAATCTCTTCTAAAAAAAAAAAGCCTTAAGGAAATTGTTTCATAAGTGTATTATTACTAGTACATTTAAAGTGAACTAGTAGTTTACTTGGCACTTAGTGTACATATCTTCATGAATACTTAGAAAGGTTATTATATCAAAAGTAAACTAGTGGATTTCTATTTGAGTAAATAAACTTGAGTCTTGGTGTACTTCTCTCCAAGTATATATTGAAGGAGCTGCATATACAGGAGGTAGTATATTTTCTGGTTTTGCACTACTTAATTTTTTAATTGTTCCCTAAAATCAATACTTTAAGTTGCGTATTTCTCAGAGATTTAATGAAAACGTTTATAAAAATGTGACTCTTTTTAAACTGACCTTTGAAAGGTGGCCTGTGCTTCATAGTGTTTATTTACATACATTGGCAAAAAAAAAAAAGAAGTAAGAAACAAGAATAAAGAGTGAAAAAAAAATTCAAAGAGAAAGAATTCAGAGAGAAAATGAGAATTAAATTTGCATTTGGGATTAAATTGTTGTCCAGGTAGATGATTATTATAAACATTTATACATCCTCTGTTTTTTTTGTTTTTTTTTTACCCCCCCCAAAAATCTGAAGACCTTTCATACAAAATAATATCATGATGTATCTGTTTTGTTAATAAAATATGGCATGCCATGTTCAAATAGTTTCACTTTAGTAAATTAAAACAGCTGTCATATTAGATGGAATGCTATGGTCTTGAATCCTGAGTAGAAATACATGTGGCACCATATGGCTTAAGAGTATTTCACTAAAACCTTTTAATATCGATATTAAAAAGAGAATTACATGTATTATTTAGTGTTTATGGGCTTAATACATATTGAACACGAGTACCTATATTAAAATCACAAAAGAATTTATCAGAGTGGCATCATTATAAACACTGAACTGCTGGATTGAATGTTTCTATGTATTCACATTCAAAAGGGTTCCAAGTAGAACCCTTTCTGGAGACTAAGAACCTTAGAAGAACTATGCACCAAGACAATTTAGATAAACGTTAAATTCCTAAAACAGTTTCAAGGTAGTAAGAAGAAAATAATTAGCAATTAAAGCTGAAAGCAGAGTTTAAAGGGGCCAAGCACCAAAGGCACAGTAAGTGCAATGAGGAGCCTGAAGAACACAAAGAGGAGAAATAGAATGTACATGAATGAATAAAAGATAGGTTCAGAAGCACAGCTGAGAGTAAGATTGAACAGGAAATGGACAGAACAGAGGCATTTACTTGCATGCCGAGAGGTTGAAAGGTTAGCACAATGTTGAGCCACAAATGATAGGAACCGAATGACGCAAGATTACAGATACTTTTAAGAACTTGCACCACATGGAAATCGAACACAGACCCTTTAGAACTGAAGCTTGTCGTTTAGCAAAGTGTGCCACACAGTGAATGCACGTTTGGTTTGATGCTGAGGAGAGCTTCCAAGGTGAGAATGAGTACACAAAAGCATTAGTTAGAATGTTAACAGATACTGGATCATAACTTTTAAACAAATATGAATATCAAAATTCTGTCAAAGTTCAGTCATTTTTATGCAGCTCTGTCCACTGATCATCTGAGCCAGTTGGTAAGAATTGGGTAAAATTT
Organism: Ictalurus furcatus; assembly: GCF_023375685.1. Classification (NCBI taxonomy): domain Eukaryota; kingdom Metazoa; phylum Chordata; class Actinopteri; order Siluriformes; family Ictaluridae; genus Ictalurus; species Ictalurus furcatus. The sequence continues at coordinate 7,757,247 of NC_071265.1, read as the reverse complement.
GAATGAGGAGTAGTGAAAAAACTGAATACTGTACATTTCAAAATGGTGGCTAATGTAATTTGTGGAATCTTAATGTAAGATATGAACTGTGATCACCATGAGGAGAGTAATCTGATGAACTAAATTTCTTTTTTCTAGGACAAAGTGTTCAATAAGTATAACCATTTGAAAAGTGAATTTTTGAACTAGTGGTGGCGCTATAGAGTTGGTCCTAGAGACCCCATAATTGATCCAGATACTATTTATGGTCATATCTATGAGTGTGCCAAATTATATTATTTTTCTACTTACGGTTTATAGGGCTGCCATATACTCCCATTGGGGAAGAAGAAGAAGAAGAAAACCAACAGAAACAATAAGTGCCTACGAACCTTTGGTGCTTGGCCCCTTATAATTTTAACCCAGTTAAAATATACACTCTGAAAGAAATAGTTCAAGTGTTGGGGTAGGAAAACACTTTGCTGTAGGGGCCATCATTGTTCTGAATTTTTGTAAACTAGTGAATGTGTCATTATGTCACCTCATGGCCACTGTCTTTTCCTCTCTCTTCTCTGTGTGGACGGATCGCCGTGGCATGGCGGTTTCACCCGAGCACTGAAACACACAATGCTGAGTCATTGAAACTGATTAGGAAAATAGTCCTCAAACATTCCTGGAGAAGAATGAGCTTGCAGTCAAAAATACACAACTCTGTTCTTTCCCTCATGGGTATTGGTGCCGTTTTGTATGTTTCCATGGCACATTTTTAATTTCTGTCCCTCGCGTGCTTTTAGATACGGTCTCTGACGTGCAGAAACTCACGAACAGGATATAGTTCTGACCTAGCAACTAGGAGCTGATTGGTCGAGGGAGAGTCAGCCTGAGGCATGCCATTGGTGGACTGCTCTGGCATGAGACAGGGACCTCTCTCAGGAAGGCAAAAGAGGGTGACATAAGATGAGTCACAGACGCTGTAAAACTTCTACAAGTTCAGATGGGTAGTGGATGTAAGCGTATAGAGCACAGAACTTGGTGTAATGTAATAGCTGTAACTAAAATGTGTGAGTAGGCATGCACAAGTCTGAGTGTGTGTATATGTGTGTTTGTGTGGGCTAATGAAATACTGGAGCAGATGAGATGTACCTGGCTGTTGTCTCATGCCAGTAAGGTATATAAAATCTAAAAATATATATGATAAAAAGTTAAACAAAAAAACAGAATAAAAATACAATAATGAAACGAATATAAAAGTAATGTGCCACAAAAAGTGAGGCAAATAAAAGCTAGTTAAATACTTAAGTGAAAAAAATACACCCCTTGCTGCATATCCATTTCACCATTCTATCCTTTTAGCCTTTCGGTCTTGTTCAGCTCTTTTGTTAATACTTGCTGCACAAACATGACTCTTCACGTATGGCAGGAACAGGCTGGCCCCAGCTTGGGTCTATTAACCCTGGGAAAGAGAGGAAAGGCAGCGGGCCCACCCTGAATCCCTGGAGCACTGTGGCAGAGCAGAGCAAAATGCTAATCCATTGGCCCACATTTGAGTGGATCTTCCCTGGGAACATCCCCAGCCTTGCTCTCCTAATCTTTACTAAACACAGAGCTCATGCACTCTGATAGGACACCTGCTGCTTGCCGTTTAGCCAATAGAGAGCCAGCAAAATGATATGGTGCTGGTTGTCTCTGGCTTACCCTCGCTCTCATTCTCTTTCACACGCCTGCACAAAGCAGAACCAGATAGGTTGATTTATCTGCTGGAAAGCATTTTTCAGGCTATTGCACAACGTGGAGGAGAGAGAAAAAGGAGTCTGTGGTTTGTATGGGTGGAGGTCAGCTCCTTCTGCTGATCCATTACTGATATTTGCATAGATATTTTAATATACTTTAGATACTTTAATAAAGCAGTGCTGGTCTACCAGTTTCCACCAAGAGAAAAAAAAAAACAGGATTAATGCCAATTTCTGTGCAAGCACGGAAAACTTGGATAAGACACTGTCAAGGATTCTTCACTGACGCTGAGTGATTTATTGGTTTTGTTGGAGTTTTTGGGTTTATTCATCCTGACCTGCTGAACTCTTTAAGTTCTTGGTCTTGAACTTGTCACCTCTTCAGTCCTCTCCTAGCATAGAATCATAGCATGGACAAGCTTAAACCATCTTAGAATCCATATAAAATCAGACTCTATACTATTAATAATGCTTCCACTCAAATTAACTGTACAGCTTCTTCATGGTTCTTTGCTACCAATCAAGAATAGATTGTTAAATCTTGGGCCAATTTTTTTTTCAGGCACCTGATTAGCTTCTCTCTTGTTTATTACCTTGCAAACTCATCCACCAAACTGTGCAAAAGTGCAGCTCTTTAATAAGATCAGACTCAATGGCCAGCATTGATAGCATGTTGAATCTTCTTTGGCTCAGTTTAGATCGGAACTAGCTTTGTATCTGAACCATTAAGGAAAACGTTCTCTGGTTCCTCTGTGCATTTTTCTATTTCTTTGACACACTTAGGACCCAAGTTACTGCTCAATGGTTACAGGTTTAGACCTACACAATAACAGCATTTGCAATTTTATTTAAGATTATGTTACGTGACATTCATTTGCTTGTGTTCTATCTTTCATGTTGTGGGCGGCAGTGCTATGGCCTTATCAGTCACTTCAAATTAATGCTCTTCAAATTTTGCTCTCTAGTGGTCATGGCCCTTGGGAATGTGTCCAGTAGGACCTGTGCAACACCCAACACCTACTCTTTCACCCAACATCCTGCCTTCCAACATCTGATCTCCAGTTAAACACCAATACCAATACGTCAATTCTTCCTGATTTTATTGTTCCTTTTCTCCATAATGCTATCATTTCCCCTGTGCTCGACATTATTCCCTCTCTCTTCCAGCCAGTGAAGGGTGTGAGAGCTTTATGAAATTTCCATCAATTAACTGGTTCTTATTTCCACACCTGATGTGAATTACCGCAATTATCCGCATGACCTGATAAATATTTGTACTTTATCAAACTTATTCTTCTTTACAGCTGCTGGCAAATCTTGTAGCATTTCCTGGTTTTTTGCTGATCCCATGACATGAAATATTTATTAACATATGGTACATCGCAGGACATATAACTGGCTACTCAAAGGTATCCAGCATCAATCTGGTCAATATCTCACCTTTATCTACTATAGTAGTTCAATTTTATTGACATTGTGACTAAAGCCTGCTGTGGGAAATTATCGCATATCTGTCTTTTTTTTCCTGCACAGCAATTATTCTCTCTGGCCTTCGATTATTCTGGCCTCTCCCTCCCTCTCTCTCTCTCTCTCTCTCTCTCTCTCTCTCTCTCTCTCTCTCTCTCTGAGGTACTGAGATATCTTCAGCCTTTTTTTGAATACTTTCGGTGTCTTCATAGGTGCTCTTTGCCTTTTTACTCCTTGGTCAAACAGCTTTATTGAAAGCAATTGCAGTTGGTGCTTAACAGTGGCTCTCTGGTATTCCTGCGATTTTAAACATGAATCTTTCCAATCATTATTTCAGACGCTTAACCAGTGACCCACCATCAGAAGAAGAACGCATCAGGAAATTCAGCTCGAGGCATCAACTGCATCACTGTCACCAACTCGTCATGAGACACCATTCTTCTCATTTCCTGCCTACCTACAGTATGCCACATACTGTGAATTATACCTCAGGTCTCTTCTCTATTTATCACCTTTTCCACCTCACATCATCAGTCCCTTAGCCACATGGAGTAATGTCTCTGGGTGATCCTGCCTTGTGGAAGTTTGGCTTTTCCTAATGACATTACTTTCATCAGAATTTCCCTGCCAGCCACAAGGACGTCACTGACGCTGCTCCTTTTATTAGTTCCTGTGGATTTCAATAGTAGTTATTAGTTTTGCTCATCATGGCCTGTTGAACTCACTGTCTGGCCCTTGAATCTGTTTGGTTCTCAGCTCTGTTGAAATTATAAACAGTTGTTTCTGCTGCACTTCTTTGGAAGCACAAAGCACTTAAGTTCATTGGGAACACCATTTCTTTAGAGGTTTTTACCCCATTTAACAAATTTATCCTGATCTGTCTGTGGTTATTGAACCATCTATTCTGTTTTATCATATTAATGATTCCCAGCTTCATAGGCATACTAAGACACGTAGGTACCTGCTAGACAACATTAGCTAGCTCCCTGTAGCTAGGTAGACCTGTTTAAGGCCAGTGTAAGATAAACCTTATCTTCTGAGCTGTTTGCAGTATAGTAAATTGTCATTTTACGCCAATGCCAAATATGTTCTTGGGTTCTTGATTGCATTAAAATAAGTATATGTGCTTCCATATAAGACATGATAGCCTTTGTCAATAGTCTAAGTGTCAGGTTTTTTTTGTGTATGTAAATTAATCAAGCAAGTTAGCTTAAGGCAGAGAGATGGAGAAAGGGTGGGGGAGAGGTGGAGGAAAGATGGAGTAGATGTTTAGCATTCAGAATGGAAATAATGACAGGTGTGTGAAACTGACAGACAATGCCACTGAGCACAACAGAGTTTAAAAAGTAATAAGTGCAGGCCTTTTCTCCAAGTTAATCAGTGCGGGGAAAAAAACAAACCCACTCCCCCTCCAACCCCAAAACTAAACACACACACAAAGCAAAAACAAGTCCAAGGTTGGTCATTTTAATTTTAAATTTGTACTATACATATGCAGAAAGAGAAATATTGATTGACCACCGAGATAGGTGATGTGTTTTTATGTCGTTAAGGACAGATAAATCCTTAGAGATGATGTAAATCCAAATCGGTTGCACTTTCATTTACATATCCCTAAGCTACATATTATTAGCTGGTGTGTGACTAGAAAAATACTAGGTAATTATTTTTTACCATGACACTTAAACTACATTTCACTGAAATATCTGACATTTTCTAGGTTTTTACAAAAAAAAGAAAAGGAACATAAAATATTAGCCTATAATTATTCACAGTCCACATCTGTCTCCATTCAAAATTATTTGGATTCATTTTTCAAAACAGTCAACTAACACAAAATTTTATATACTGCCTTTTTTTTTAAAGTAAAGCCACACTCCAAGCTCCTATAGTAGTACTCAGTAGTACTCACAGATTTAATTAATACTCTCCACTCATGGATCTCCAGCATCCAGCGTTCTAGTGCAAAGCATAAATAATACAAAAATGCAAAACTCCAGCCATTTGAAATTCTCTGAATGTCCCTTTCCATGGTTATGTATTCACTCCTCAAACCACGATCAGTTGAACATGTTGTCTAGACAGTAATCTGGAGTACTGATGTGTGGAGTCTATTGTTGAAAACATGTGCATTCTATAAAGTCATTGCTCCATTTAATTTCTTGAGGTTTTGAGAGAAGAGGAGACCCAATCGTATAAATGTTATTTACATGTCACTGAATATATGTGGGATGTTTTGCATTATAATATTACTTAAAAGTATAAAACAATAATAGATGCATGTTTTGACCATTTCCTTAGTGTAAAAAAAAAAAAAATCTTGCACACACAATTATTATTATTCTCTATGTTTCTGATTGAAGGTTTTTTTTTTTTTAAACAGACAGTCCGTTGTTGCTGATGAATACAAATTAAACACATGCATGTTCCTGGATTTCTTGGATAGAGTAAGGTGCTAGGGTTAGGGTTGCACTAATTTACAGTGAAACCAAGTCAGAACCCTTTCTACCTTTATTGTGAAATTGAAAAGTATACAAATAAAGTGGAAAAACTTTTTTTATGGAAAAAAAAGAAAGATAAGAAACTTACACGTGTCTTAACGAATACTTTGTTGAAGCAGCTTTTGATTTTATTCCACCACTCTGTCTTTTTGTGGAAGAGTCTATCAGCATGTCATGTCATGACTTGGCAATAATCTCAAACAATCTTTCTTGCAAAAACATTCTAGATCTGTCAGATTGTGAGGGCATTTCCTGTGTACAGCCCGCTTCAGGTCTCCACGCAGATCTTTAGTTGGATTCAGGTCTGGGATCTGGCGAGGTCATTCAAAAACACTGATCATCTTTTAATTAAGACATTCCTTTGTTGGTGTGGATGAATGCTTTTGGTCGTTGTCGTGCTAAAAGGTGGAATTCCTTTTCATCTTCAGCTTACCAGCAGACACCTGAAGGTTTTGCACTAAAATCGACTGGAATTTGTAGCTATTCATGAATCCCTCCAGCTGGATAAAAGAAACCCTAATGCATGACGCTTTCACCACCATGCCTTTTTTTTTTTTTTTGCACCAAACAGACCTTTTGGAATTATGGATTTATTCATCCTTATATTAATTTTTCTTTTCTGGAATTGGTCTCATTAAACCATAACACATTTTGCAATATGTATTGGGCGATTTGGTTGAGCATGAATTTTATTTATTTTTTTGTGAAAAAGGGCTTCAGTTTAGCCACCCTACCCCATTGCCCAGAAATGGAAAGAATACAAGAGACTGTTGTCACATGCAGAGAGCAATCAGTACTTGCCAGATATTCCTGCAGCTCCTTTAATGTTGCCATAGGTCTCTTACATTTAAATGTACATTTATTTATTTAGCAGACGCTTTTATCCAAAGCGACCTACAAATGAGGAAATTCAAGCAAAGCGATATATCAAGTGGGGAACAATACAAGTAGTGCTACCATACAAGATTTATAATTGAGTTCTAGAGAAGCAAAGTGCTCAGAGTAGAGGTGTAAGTGTTGAGAGTAGAGGTGTAAGTGCTCAGAGTAAGTTCTTTTTTACATGAATTTTTTTTTTTAATTCACCCCATAGCCAATAACTGTTGAGTGCTTCCACTACCAGGTTATTGTTTGATTATTTTTCACTTAATTTCTATACATTGTAATTTCACTTTGAGGGTGGAAAAAGTTCTGACATTTCTCTTTTTCATTTTTTACATCACAAAAACCTGCTGTTTTAACATTACAAAAATATTATGAAATACAAAAATATTGCAGACCTTCTGACATATCCTGTAAGAGAATTCAACCCACTGTGGCATAATTCAATACAAACTCTCTCTCTCTCTCTCTCTCTCTCTCTCTCTCTCTCTCTCTCTCTCTCTCTCTATATATATATATATATATATATATATATATATATATATATATATATATATATATATTATTATATATTATCTACTAAACATCAACAACCATAAACTGTTGGCATGGTTTTTTTTCTTTTTTTTTTTAGAGTTACTTCATAGGCTGGGTGATGATAGTGTTGATATTAAGTGTGTACATTGGACCATCCAAATACAGTGTAACCTTAACTTTTGTTTTGTTTTGTGTTTTTTTTGTTGTCGTTTTTACTTCCCATGTACACCATGTTGAATATACAGCATAAGCATTCAAACTGCCAAATTTTGCTGGGACACGTTATGTTTTCATTTTCTCAGACCTCTTGTGGCCTTTGCAGTTTTTTTTCTTTCTTTGTAGTGATCCCCAGTTGTCAGGATGCTTGAAATAACGAAACTGAATGCAGCAACAAGCGTAAGCAATAATGTGCACTGAACAGACTACAGAGTGAATAAAGCAGGAAAGTTGGAAGCACACAGAGGGGAAAATAGTTTGAGCCTCTCCAGGAGTCTGGATCTGCCTCTCTCATGGCAGTGGAAAATAGAAGTGGAGACATTTTCAGGTGATTAATGATCAGAGGTCTGCTCTCTCTGGGGCTGTGTGTGAGAGTGTAAATGTGCATTTCTATTTATGCGATTGTTATCTTCATTTTCATTTGAACAACACAAGGGTCAGGATGTGTGTTTGTTGCTTTAGTAGTGCGCCTTAAGTGTTTGCATGCCAGCCTTAGCTTTTCTTTTCTGTGCTATGAATCTTTATGTACTTAAAGGGGATTGTCTGACCCCGAACACTGTGTATGTGTCTTGGCAGGAGTGTCATTGCCTGAGGAGATCGCATTAGGCTACTGTAAACATCTCTCTGACATGGACGTGTACTGTAATTCAGCCCACACTGTTTATTCTCTTTGCACACCACATGAATCAGAGCACTTGCAGCACTTCCCAAAATACAGGTCCTGCAGCTACACTCCACTGGTAAGAGGAGGTAAACTATGCCAACGCTACTGTAAAGAGCAGTTACTTACACACGAAACTGCTTTAAAAAAAAAAAGTAAATACCTATTTTGAAGTTACCCCAAGAGAACCTAATAGATTAACAGTGAAGAAAATGTAGCTTTTGGTCCCGTTGAACAGAACCTGGAAGTCTGTGAAGCCTTGGAGCCTTGCTTTTATCCACTCGTATGTTGTGCTACCTGCTTTAGATTAGCATCAACAAGACGTAATGGGAATTGGGGTGGGACTAGATGCAATGTTCATTGCTGATGTTTCTGCATAGCACATCACTCAAGATGCCATTGCATACACGGAAATACAGAATAACAAAATACAAATAGTTATTATATAAATATACTTATTTCTGAACCTTCACAAATGTTTCATTTTGCAAATAATTTCTGTGACACAAATGCTGGAAATGGGGACTAATCAAAAGTGGTGCCACTTTATAGAGGTTTTTAGTGCGTTTGTAATATCAGTATAGTCCCCCCCCCCCCCCGCATATGGTGTAGTTCAAGTTACAATTTTTGTAATTTTATCACAGTGTCAATTTTTTGGTCTTCTCGTTGTTGATGAAACTGCGAAATCTTTCACTTTTGTCAGTAATTTTGTTCATATGAGCTGGTTAACCAAACAGATTCAGTTCTTGATTTTGAGTATGTAGTGTAAAAAAAAAAATATTTAAAAAACGCCCTATGAAAATTCTGGTCTGTATCTGACCTGCTTCACTGATCTATATCGTCTATATTGTCTCAACGCACTGTGAAGAGGATGGTTCGAGTGGCCAAAAAATCTCCAAGGATCACAGCTGGAGAATTGCAGTATCATCCAAATACAAAGTCGAGCGTCTTCACTTTGCCAGACACTACTGGAACTTCAAATGGGATCGGGTTCTATGGTCAGTTGAAACCAAAATAGAGCTTTTTGGTAATAAACACCAGAGGTGGTTTTGGCGCACACAGAGAGGAAGCCATATGGAAAATACCTCATGCCCATGGTTAAATATGGTGGTGGCTCTTTAATGTTTTGGGACTGTTTTTCTGCCAGAGGACCTGGACATTTCGTTAGGATACATGACATCATGGACTCTGTCAAATTTCAGCAGATATTAAATGAAAACCTGACTGCCTCTGCCAGAAAGCTTAAAATGGGTCGTGGTTGGATCTTCCAGCAGGACAATGATCCAAAACATACATCAAAATCAACACAAAAATGGATTACTGACCACAAAATCAAGGTCCTGCCATGGACATCCCAGTCCCCTGACTTGAAACCCATAGAAAACCTGTGGGGTGAACTGAAGAGGAGAGTCCACCAGCGTGGACCAGCATGGACCTTGACATTTGAAGAATCTGGAGAGATTCTGTATGGAGGAATGGTCTCAGATCACATGTTGGTTCTGTTACCCAGTTGCTAACAGCATGTTGTTAGATTAAACAGAGCGTTCATTCATGTTGAGTCTTCCAAAAAAGATGAGACCTAACCATAGACCAAACCGACTCTTGCTTTCTGTTGATTCAGGTTTCCAAGACAGGTGGATTCATGAGGGTAAAGTTCATGCAGATGAAAACTTCATGTAGACTTGGCACAAAAAAAAAAAACTGGAGAAGGTGAAATGAACTGCTACTGGAAGTGAATCGTTGTCTGCGTACTGTGTCTGTGTGAACAGGAGGATTTTACTGAACTGCTTGGATTCCACACACAAGTGTTAGCCTCCTGTGCGGAGCTTCCACTGACGTAATTATTAATGCAACTAATTAACGCTCTGCACCTAAATCTAACCCCAACCTTCACCTCAGAGACCAAAAGAAACGTTTGGGTTCTTTTACTTTTTAAAACAAAAGCTGCAGTTTGTGTTACAAAAAACACTCACTCACTCACTCATACACTCACTCACTCACACACCCACTCACTCACACACTCACTCACTCACACACTCATACACACTCACTCTCACACTCACTCACTCACTCATACACACTCACTCATACACTCACACTCACACTCACTCACTCACACACACACTCACTCACTCACTCACTCACTCTCACTCACTCATACACTCACACTCACTCACTCACACACTCACTCACACACACTCACTCATACACTCACACTCACTCACACTCACACTCACTCACTCACTCATACACACTCACTCATACACTCACACTCACACTCACTCACTCACACACACACTCACTCACTCACTCACTCACTCTCACTCACTCATACACTCACACTCACTCACTCACACACTCACTCACACACACTCACTCATACACTCACACTCACTCACACTCACACTCACTCACTCACACACTCACTCACTCACTCACTCATACACTCACACTCACTCACTCACACACTCACACTCACTCACTCACACACTCACACTCACTCACTCACTCATACACTCACACTCACTCACTCACACACTCACTCACACACTCACTCTCACACTCACTCATACACTCACACTCACTCACTCACACTCACTCACTCACTCACTCACTCTCACACTCACTCATACACTCACACTCACTCACTCACACACTCACACTCACTCACTCACTCACACTCACTCCCTCATACACTCACACTCACTCACTCACACACACTCACTCATACACTCACACTCACACTCACTCACTCACACACTCACACTCACTCACTCACTCACACACACTCACTCATACACTCACACTCACTCACTCACACACTCACACTCACTCACTCACACACTCACACTCACTCACTCACTCATACACTCACTCACTCACTCACTCACTCTCACACTCACTCACTCACTCTCACACTCACTCACTCACTCACTCACTCACACACACTCACTCACTCATACACTCACACTCACTCACTCACACACACTCACTCACTCATACACTCACACTCACTCACTCACACACTCACACTCACTCACTCACCCATACACTCACTCACTCATACGCACACTCACACACACTCACTCACTCATACTCACTCACTCACTCATACACTCACTCACTCACTCATACACTCACTCACTCATACGCACACTCACACACACTCACTCACTCATACACACACACACACTCACTCATACACACACACACTCACTCACTCACACACACACACTCACATTCACTCACTCACTCATACACACACTCACACTCACTCACTCATACACACACTCACACACACTCATACACTCACACTCACACTCACTCACTCACACTCACACACTCACTCACTCACTCACTCTCACACTCACTCATACACTCACACTCACTCACTCTCACACTCACTCACTCACTCACACTCACTCCCTCATACACTCACACTCACTCACTCACACACACTCACTCATACACTCACACTCACTCACTCACTCACTCACACTCACACTCACTCACTCACTCACACACACTCACTCATACACTCACACTCACACACTCACACTCACTCACTCACACACTCACACTCACTCACTCATTCATACACTCACTCACTCACTCACTCACTCACACACTCACTCACTCACTCTCACACTCACTCACTTACTCACTCACTCTCACACTCACTCACTCACTCACTCACTCACTCATACACTCACTCACTCACTCATACACTCACTCACTCATACACTCACACTCACTCACTCACACACTCACACTCACTCACTCACCCATACACTCACTCACTCATACGCACACTCACACACACTCACTCACTCATACACACACACACACACTCACTCATACGCACACACACACACTCACTCACTCACACACACACACTCACATTCACTCACTCACTCATACTCACACTCACTCATACACACACTCACACACACACACTCTCACTCATACACACACTCACACACACTCACTCACTCACTCATACACACACACTCACACTCACTCACACACACTCTCACTCATACACACACACACACTCTCACTCATACACACACACACACTCACTCACTCACACACACACTCACACTCACTCACTCATACACACACTCACTCACTCATACACACACTCACACACACTCACTCATACACACACACACACTCACTCACTCACTCACACACTCACTCATACACTCACTCACACACACTCACTCATACTCACACACACTCACTCACACACTCACTCTCACTCACTCACTCACACACACTCTCACACACTCACTCTCACTCACTCACTCACACACACTCTCTCACACACTTATTCACACACTCACTCACACACACACTCTCACTCATTCACTCACACACACACTCCTTCACTCACTCACTCTCACTCACTCACACATACACTCTCTCACACTCATTCACTCACACTCACTCACTCTCTCCCTCACTCTCTCCCTCTCTCACTCACTCACTCACTCTCACTCACTCACTCACTCACACTCTCACATACTCACTCATTCACTCTCACTCACTCTCACACTTATTCACTCACTCACACACACACTCACTCACACTTGCTCACTCACACATACACACACACTCTCACACACACTCACTCACACTCTCTCTCACACACACACACACTTTCCCCTCACACACACACACACACTCTCACACTCTCTGTCTCTCACACACACACTCTCTCACACACACACTCTCTCATACACCCACACACTCATTCACTCTCACTCACTCATACACACACTCACTCATACACACACTCACTCATACACACTCTCTCACACACACACTCTCACTCACTCACACACACACTCACTCACTCACACACACACTCTCTCACACACACGTGCTCACTCACACACGCACACACACACTCCTTCACTCACTCCCTCTCTCACTCACTCACTCACTCACACACACACTCACTCTCACTCACTCATTCACTCATACACTCTCACTCATTCACACACACTCACTCTCACACACTCACTCACTCACACACACTCCTTCACTCACTCACACACACACACTCACACACACACTCTCTCACACTCACTCACTCATACACTCACTCATACACTCACTCACACACACACTCATTCACTCACTCATACACTCACTCACAAACACTCACTCACTCATACACTCACACTCTCTGTCTCTCACTCACACATACACACACACACACTCACTCACACTTTCTCTCTCACACACACACACACACACTCACACTCTCTCTCTCACACACACACACACACACTTTCCCCTCACACACACACACACACACTCTCACTCTCTCTCTCTCTCTCTCACACACACACACACTTTCCCCTCACACACACACACACTCTCTCTCTCTCACACACACTCTCTCATACACTCACACACTCATTCACTCACTCATTCACACACTCACTCACACTCATTCACTCACTCACTCTCACTCACACACTCGTACACTCATTCACTCACTCACATACACTCTCACACTCACTCATTCACTCACTCACCCACTCACTCACACACTCATTCACTCACTTGCACACACTCTCACACACACACTCACTCACTCACACTTGCTCACTCACACACGCACACACACTCTCTCACTCACACACACTCACTCACACTTTCTCTCACACGCACACACTTTTCCCTCACACACACACACACAGACTCTCACACTCTTTCTCTCTCACACACGCACTCTCACATACACACACAGGGCCCAGTTTAAGCAGGATTGAGAGGGGCATTGTGTTGGTGTCAGGTGTTGGCGTGACCCGGCCATGTGATAAGGGCAGGAGTTCAGGCAGACTGAATGTGTGGCTCAGCTGAGCTCCTCAATGGACTCTGGCTCCATCAGTACAGACGCTCAACACTCCTGTATGGAGCCTTTCAGCTCACACTATCCTCAGTGTCACACAGAGCAATGTTTTGTCTGTGTCCCGATCTATCCATCATTTTCTCTCTCTCTCTCTCTCTCTCTCTCTCTGTCTCCCTTCCCAGCTTTTCATTTTGATAGTGGTTGTGGCTAAGCTCTTATCCAGTAATCCTTAAGGAAACTTTATATTGATCTGTGTAGTGATGTGTGTGTGTGTGTGTGTGTGTGTGTCACTGCTATAATTAGTGAATGGAGCGAGTGGTGGTGTTACAGGTTGGGGCCAAGGTACACAGATTTAAATGGAGTTGAAAAAGGAAGGATTTGGCGGAGGACCAGCAGTGGGCACACTCATGCTTTCACTGACCTTAAGCAAGGCTTAGTAATAAAAAAGAGGCGAATCAAGGCTGGTACATTTCCACCACAGTGCCACACTTTCCCCTTACTCATGTGAAGGCTATTCCGAGTAACTTTCCTTCCTGCTTTATGGTTTGTTTATTGAACTTTAGTGCTGTTTAGTGTTCCATTCCTTCACTGCGTATCCTCTTTTGTAATTTAATTAATCAATCAGAAAATAAAAGCACACTTTTAAAAGTGCCCTTTGTCGGCCTTGTAGGCAAAACTTCCCTAACGGAAAGTTCAGTGAGTGGATGGAAGAGTTACCTCAGCTTTTTCCTGAAGGAAATCTGTGGTTTCGTTGTGTAACACTTTGTTAGCGCTGGCCAGATCATAGTGGTAACGTTTATTAGAAAATTGTTCGCTCGTTTTTTAACACATTGTCTTTATATTCAGTGATGTTTCAAAAACAACTGCAAATTATAAACACACGTACTGCATGATAAAATAATCAAATGAACAAGTATTGTAAGGGCCAATGAGAGCACACAGTGCCCAACAATAATTTTGGCACCCTTGGTCAATATGAGCAAAGAAGGCTGTGAAAAATTGTCTAGATTGTTTAACCTTTTGATCTTTTGTTTGAAAAATTCACAAAAATAACTCTGCTCTCATGGATATCAAACAATTACAAACACAACACAGGTTTAACAAAAAACAAAACAAGAGAATCTTTGTTAAATATAGGTGTGCAACAATTATTTGCACCCCTATGAATTAATATGATAATATATATATATTTGAAGTATATTAACATTCATATTTTAAATTCTTTTAGTACACATGGGTGACTAGGAACAGTTGTTGAGCTCGACAAAAGGGGAAGTGGCTATAAGAAAATAGCACAAGCATTGAAAATGCCCATTTCCACCATCAGGGCAATAATTTAGGAGTTCCAGTCAACTGGAAATGTTATGAATTGACCTGGAAGAGGACATTTGTCTATATTGTCTCAACGCACTGTAAAGAGGATGGTTTGAGTGGCCAAAAAATCTCCAAGGATCACAGCTAGAGAACTGCAGAAGTTAGTTGCGTCTTGGGATCAGAAAGTCTCCAAAACTACAATTTGAAGTCCCCTACATCACCACAAGTTGTTTGGAAGAAAAAAGCCTCTACTCTCATCCAAAAACAAACTCGAGTGTCTTCACTTTGCCAGACACTACTGGAACTTCAAATGGGATCGGGTTCTATGGTCAGTTGAAACCAAAATAGAGCTTTTTGGTAATAAACACCAGAGGTGGTTTTGGTGCACACAGAGAGGAAGCCATATGGAAAAGTACCTCATGCCCATGGTTAAATATGGTGGTGGCTCTTTAATGTTTTGGGACTGTTTTTCTGCCAGAGGACCTGGACATTTTGTTAGGATACATGTCATCACGGACTCAAATATCAACAGATATTAAATGAAAACCTGACTGCCTCTGCCAGAAAGCTTAAAAAGGGCCGTGGTTGGATCTTCCAGCAGGACAATGATCCAAAACATACATCAAAATCAACACAAAAATGGTTTACTGACCACAAAATCAAGGTCCTGCCATGGCCATCCCAGTCCCCTGACTTGAAACCCATTGAAAACCTGTGGGCTGAACTGCAGAGGAGAGTCCACCAGCATGGACCTCGTAATTTGAAGGCTCTGGAGAGATTCTGTATGGAGGAACGGTCTCAGATCCCTTGCCATGTATTCTCCAACCTCATCAGGCATTATAGGAGAAGACTCAGAGCTGTTATCTTGGCAAAGGGAGGTAGCACAAAGTACTGACTAAAAGGGTACCAATAATTGTTGCACACCTATATTTAACTTAACATAGGTTTATCATAAAAATTTTGTTTGCAATTGTTTGATATCCATGTATTTTTTTTTAACAGAAGATCAAAAAGACAATAAACAATAGACACATTTTCACAGCGTTCTTTGCTCATATTTACCAAGGGTGCCAATGTGCTAGTGGAGGGCTCTGTATATAACTCTATTATATATCATTATGTACACTGAGTTACTAAGTCAGCTGTCATGATATGTAATATGACTCCAGTGTTATGTCAATTTAGCATCAGTTTCTTTATGATGAATAACGACTGTTTGAATAAGCCTTCGTAAATGTTTTTGCAAGTCGTCATGACGATCTTATGTACTGCATGTGTTATGTAGCGTTAAGCTATATAGAGACAGATATTACTTTGCTGATCCCCAAGGGGAAATTTGGTGTCACAACAGCCACAACACACGAGCAACAGGGAGGACTAAATGTCTTGTGATGTAACCGTTCACAAGACTTAAAAAAAAAACAAAAAAAAACAATAAACTCACAATATAGGGGGGCACGGTGGCTTAATAGTTAGCACATTTGCCTCATACCTCCAGGGTCGGGTGTTTGATTTCCGCTTCTGTCCTGTGTGCACAGATTTAGCATGTTTTCCATGTTAGGCTCCAGGCTTCCCATGTAGGATAAGTGGTATAGAAAATGGATGGGTGGATGGAAATCACTGTATACACCACAAATAAGAAGGAATAAAAATATACATATAAATAGGTCTCAGAGTTATTTACAGACTAAAATTCCTGTACAGATTAACTGTATGAAATATATTCCAGCTTGGCAGGCTTAAAACTGTACATTATACATGTGTGATGAGCAATTTTGTTAATGTGTGTATAAAGATGTACAGTAGTCATATGTAAAGTGGTCGTGCGTGTGTAAGAATGTGCAGTGGCCCTAAGTAGAAATTGTTGTGCAATATGCAGTGTAGTAGATGGGTATGCAAAATCAGTAGACATGTCCATTGTCTTCAGTGTCCACATAGCTCCTCAACCTCATTGTTGGCTCATTGTAGAGTCGGATAGCAGTGTGCAAGAATTCCTTCTTGTACCTTTCTTTGTTACAGCAAAGCTGCTGTGATCTATTGGAGAAGAAGCTCCGCTGTTTGGTCAGTATGGCATAGAGGAAATGTTTGTTATTGTCCATGATCCTCCTCATTTTGTCCGCCATCCGTCTTTCCACCACCACCTCCAGGGTGTCCAGGTTGCAGCCTAGGATGGTAAGGTGTTACACAAAATAGTTATTTCAACATTGCCATTTCCTTCTGAGCATTGCTTTATGTATCAAGAACACCTCACACACTGCAGTTAGCTCCTGTGCAGCAGCTTGCGATTTATTGACCCTGTCTCAGATAATCTCCTCTCACTGATGCAGTATGATCTGAAAAAATGTGCACAGTAGAACCGTAAAAAAAATAAAAACAGTTTCAATAAACTGTTCAAATGGGAGCCTACCATCCAGTGTAAGGTTGTTGTAAAATTGTGGCTTTCTTGCCTCGGCAGAAACTGGAGCTCTTTCCAAACATGTGGTCTCGGCTAGAGCATCAAGACGTGAGGCAGTGGCTTAGACAAATACGCTGGAGTTTCTTTAACATGAGCTCAGGGTGGAGGAGCACGACTGTTAGCGTAGTGCACGCTCCTTCACCCGAAAGAACAGTGTGTCTTATTCAGATGCTGCCCGCCACACCACAAAGCTACATCAGAGCACAGTAATGGCCACGAGGTTAGAAGGAGGCCATAGAAAGAGACCCATAGGTCAGTGCTATTTTTACAAACATTACTCTGCAGTTCTTTTTTAGTGGCCACACCACATATCCTGTAATTTTAGCCCACCTTTATGTACACACGCAAATATATATATATATATATATATATATATATATATATATATATATATATATATATATATACACACACACACACACACCTTCCCCACCCTGAGCACTGTCACACTGAGGAGCGTGCTCCATTTTCTTCTACAATATCAAATCATCAGGTAACAGGTAGAGCAGTCGGTCCAGACTTGTGCTTACTTACCGGATCCAAAAAACTTGTCCCTTCATCCAACACCAACATTCTCCTTCCCCTTCTCGCCTTTTCCTCTCTCTGCTTTCTCTATCCTACTGTCTTTGAAGAACAGCCACTTTGACTTTTATAGGCCAACTCAGCTGTAAAGCTGTAATGTAAGCATCATAACACAGCTTTATGTCAACAAAAATCTGTCACTTGTCTCTGTTGGTGTACCGCAACTTGACATATAAAAAATGACAAAACATTGATGTCAGTTTCTCTGATGGATACAGAGTGTTGGAATAAGCCTTTATAAATATTTATTCCAGTTGTCAGGAAGAGAATCTGTGCTGCAGGTGTCATGTAGCCTTAAGTAAAGTGCTACAGGTATTTCCTTTACCAGAGCATTGCTTTACGTAACATGAACACCTCACGCGCTGAGGTACGTGCTCCATTTTCTTCTACAATTTAATAATCAGGTAACAGGTAGAGTAGTCAGTCCAGACTTGTGCTTATTTATTGGATCCAAAAAAAAAACGTGTCCCGTCATCCAACAGCAACATTCTCCTTCCCCTTCTCGCCTTTTCTTTCTCCATCTCGGTCCCTTTGGAGAATTTCTAGCACAACCGCTTTGACATTTACAGACTTAATTCTCACAGTGTGTGTGTGAAGTGAGCTTTGTGTCTGTTAATTCTCTTGTGAAGCTGTGTTTGCATACCGTATACATATATATTCTGCACCTGAATACTGAGGTTAAAACCCAACACACAAGGTGTCAGTATGTAGGGCAGGTTTATGAGATGACTCCGTGCCAGCTGACTCCCAAATGTTCCACACATAACAGCCAGAAAAGGCTTCAGCCGTACAGCTACAGGAAGGCACTTTATTAGCATTTCACTGATGTCAGTTCAGAAGTCTTAAACTCCTGGCCTGCACTTTATGTCAGTTCCTGACTTTGAAATCCGAGTGAATTTCAGGTCCAACCATAATCCATCAGCGACTATTTCCTTCTTTCTGAACGCCGCCGTAATCTGAGCCCAGGCCTTGTTTGTAACACGACGTACACGAGGCCCTACATCTTGTCAAGCAAGGCTCACTGTGGACCTTTCCTGAAGGCTGTCTGCTCAGCAGTGGAAAAAACCTTGCCACGCCATTGCCGAGATATGAGCGCTTAGAGAAATTGGCATTATCTGCTCAAGATATGTTTTTCCACAAGTGACTGTGATTAATGGGACCTTGGGATAGCAGAGCAGGTCAGACAGGTGTCACCTGCAAGCTCGCAATGCTGACTCACTTACGGTCTGCTGGAGACAGGACGAGTCGATCATCTCTGGGAAATGAACAGCGAGCCAGTGAAACACGTGGCAGTTGAATGTTGTGCAATATTTAAGTCTGAAACAGTATGTTTCAAAGCTCCAAATGCAGGATTCGCTTTGTCACAGTTACCACCTCTGCTATTACAACACATAGGAGGTTCTAATGGTTCATAATGTCTGCATTGGGTGCAGACCTCACAGTTTTGTGCCATGTATGCTCAGGCATCAGTGGCATCTGACAGTGGTTAACCTAATGTGGCTACATAAGTCTTTCCTGACATAAACCTATATAAATATTTTTATATAAAGGCTTATTATAAAGTACGACAGGCATCGGGTGTCATAATGACTGGTCAGTTTTGATACCAGGTTGACATAACACCTGAGTCAAGTCACATTTTATTGACAGGACAACCGAGTGTTGACGTGACAGAGTTTTCCGAGTGAGTGACATTAGAGCGTCATGACGACTGACTGACTTTGCACCTTTATGCACTTTTGGTATGTCAGAGGAACATAATAGTAATGTAACATCACCAAACATCAAGCTAATGGACTTTATGCATGGCCTACTGCCTACGTATTTCAGCTAAAATCTCAGTGGCAGATGCCAAGCTCACAATGCGGGTAAAATATTCCTGAGCATGGCTACATTGTATTTATGAGCAGAAATATGAAACTCCGATAGATGCTGAGCTACAAAGCCAGTTGTTCTAACATCAGCATGAAAAGTGCCACGCTTAGACGGTGTTGATTCATTTTCTGTGACAACAACTCTCACGATCGTGCCGACTGTAATTCAAATGACAGATTTATATGAATGCACTTGTTCAAATATGTTAGCGTTGCTATCGTAACAACTAGGACAGAAAGTTGTATGGCAGATTCGCCAAGTAATCTATATAATTGATGATATAGTGAAACATTCTGTAAGGAGACATTTATTGAAGATTTCAGAAAGGATTCTCCATTGTTAGCACTTTGGAATAGTCATTAATGAATAAAAAATGGAATCGTCGGCAAATTGTTGTGCTATAAGACGTATAAAACACTTCGGGACATAGCTGTTATGGAAAATAATTCACTTCGGGGTGATTCACTTCACTGCTATGATGTGCTCCATCATAACACCATGTCGTTGAATACGTTTTAAATTAACAGCACACCTTGAAATGTTTTATTCCTTAATGTATTGACAGAACCGGTCTTTAATGTATTGGTTATGAGTCTTTATTGATCACATATACATTACAGCACAGTGAAATTCTTTTCTTCGCATACCCCAGCATGTCAGGAAGCTGGGGTCAGAGAGCAGGGTCAGCCATGATACAGCGCCCCTGGAGCAGAGAGGGTTAAGGGCCGTGCTCAAGGGCCCAACAGTGGCAGCTTGGTAGTGCTGGGGCTTGAACCCCCGAACTTCCGATCAGTAACCCGGAGCATAAGCCACCACTGCCCCATGACAGATTTATGACAGCTGATCCAGGTAATAATATATAATATTAATAGTTATAATAATCCCTTTATAAATGTTTATATAGGTTTATGCCAGCTGTCATGAAGGGCTTATGTAGGTGTCTACGTATGTAGAGCTGTAATGAAGTCCATGAGCCTTCTCAACCACATAGCTTTAAGTGCCCACACTATCAGAAAGTCTGTATTTAAACAGAGATCAAGGAAGCTTTTCTTCAGTAGGAAAGAACAGAAGGAGACATGGAGAACTGTTTGACTTTCCACGAGGACAGAATCTGTGGTCTGTATTAGTGAGCTACATGAAGAAAATGAAAATTAATCACACTGCAAAAAAAAACAAAACACTGTGTATATGTTATGTTGCATGCACGTCCAAAAAAGAAAACTAGGTCACTCACCAAGAGTCAGGTTTGTTCTCATTTTTAGAGATACAGCTCTTTCCCCACAAGGTCAGAAAACTTTTAAATCATTTGCGTCCCCGTCCCCCCTCCCCCTTCCCAAGATGCCCTGAAAGAACCTTTTGTCACATGAGATTTTAGACAAAACAGAGCGGACTGAAATTCATAGAAGCTGATTCATGTATTTCCTTGACAGATTTAGGGGAAAAGCATGTTCTGTTCCGGAAGGCGATCAGGATCAGGCAGAGGAAAACGTCTGAGGCTGGTGGAACTTCATCTTTTAATAAGTGAAACCATTACCGTGTCGTGTTATTGAACAGTGCCACACGGATGCTATTGATTTTGCTATTAATGTATTTTCTGAGGTTCGGGCACGGAGACGGTGTTGGCTCTGACCCTGACCCCTCCTCCACATTTTCCTGGTCCCGCTGGACGAGTGCAGTTGATAAAGAATCGAAAGATCTGCTGAACCCTGATCTTTGTAGATTAGCAAATGGGAGATGTCAGCGGTTCTCATCTCCATTTCCAATGATGGACTTCCATCAAGTTTAATAAGCCTTGCAGGGATGTCTATGTGCCCACACACACACACACTGACTCTTACATTCACAATAACTCAGTGGTCCTCAAGTCTGGACAAAGGAACTATTGTAAAGACTTTTTCCGTT
Source organism: Ictalurus furcatus (assembly GCF_023375685.1). Lineage (NCBI taxonomy): Eukaryota > Metazoa > Chordata > Actinopteri > Siluriformes > Ictaluridae > Ictalurus > Ictalurus furcatus. The sequence continues at coordinate 7,735,280 of NC_071265.1, read as the reverse complement.
ATTTTTTACTGTAATGTTTTTCATCGTTCTCTTTACTAAGTTGACTAAAATTTAAACACTGACTTTAAATGCAGCAGGTTAGACAAGAAATTTGGACTAGCCTAGATATGCTAACTGTTGTAAGCCGAAACAAGACACACAAAAGGATTAATATGTCTTGCAGTAATTATCTGGCTGTTAATGTCTTCAGCCTACCTCAATACGACCTACACAATTTCCTGACTTGTCAATTTTGCTTAAAGACAGAAAGACATGTCAGAACAATGTCGAAGAACATCAAGTAATGCTGCTGGAAATCATTCATTATTAACTATGTTATTATTATTACGATTGTTATTTTTAGAAATCAAGATACAACAAGAACACCAGTTCCTCAGTAGGAGCTGAATCAGAGGAGACCAGTTCAGCAAGACGGGTTCAGAGATTGATTTCTTTTCTGTATAATTCAGTCTTGTAATAAAAGTGTGGTTTAAAGCAGAAGCCCTCAGGACTTTCCATCTAGTCCGTATTGTTCTGCTCAGGAAGGTGATCAATGTTCTCAGCTCTTGATTTCTAGATGTTCTGAATGAGACCAGGGCCAGTAACTGTGCCCGGAACGATGCGTATCGTTAATGAAAGAAGTGATTTCTGTTAATTTAGTAGAAAAGAACCGTTTCAGGATGTGTCGCGTGATGCTGAAATGCACGGTTGTAAATGATGCACTCACATTGTAAAATCTAAGGGTGGCAGAAGGTTTAGGCATCACTGCCTTAATTAAATCCCTATTAAGCTACAGCACTGTTAAATTCTCAACTCTGATTGGTCAGAAGGTGTTGATTAATTTTCTACAGCAGGTCTGACAGTAGTTCTGGCTGCATGACAAATCACAGGTTTATATTAATGCACTTGTTTGAATACATTACTGTTTCTATAGTAACAACTCGTACACACGGACCGGTATGGCGGATGCTCCATATAAACAGATTTAAAAATGTGTTGTTTTATTTTCTGTGAGGAAATGTTTATTTAGCATTTTTAAGAGGAGTCTCCAGTGTCAGTGCTTTGTAAATGTCAGAGGTAACGTTTTCGAACTTACAGTGGTGCTTGAAAGTTTGTGACCCCTTTAGAATTTTCTATATCTCTGCATAAATATGGCCTCAAACATCAAGTCCTACAATTAGATAAAGAGGAGCCAATTAAACAAACGAGACAAAAATATTATACTTGGTCATTTATTTATTGAGGAAAATGATCCAATATTACATATCTGTGAGTGGCAAAAGTATGTGAACCTTTGCTTTCAGTATTTGGTGTGACCTGCTTGTGCAGCAATAACTGCAACTAAATGTTTACGGTAACTGCTGATCAGTCCTGCACATCGGCTTGGAGGAATTTTAGCCCGTTTCTCAGTACAGAACAGCTTCAACTCTGGGATGTTTGTGGGTTTCCTCACGTGAACTACTTGCTTCAGGTCCTTCCACAACATTTCTATTGGATTAAGGTCAGGACTTTGACTTGGCTGTTCCAAAACTTTAACTTTCTTCTTCTTTAACTGTTCTTTGGTCAAACGATTTGTGTCGTGGTCGTTGTCTTTCTGCATGACCCACAAAACCATGATACTACCACCAGCATGTTTCACAGATGGGATAAGGTTCTTATGCTGGAATGCAGTGTTTTCCTTTCTCCAAACATAACGCTTCTCATTTATACCAAAAAGTTCTATTTTGGTCTCATCTATCACAAAACAGTTTCCAACAGCCTTCTGGCTTGTCCATGTGATCTTTAGCAAATGCAGACAGGCAGCAAGGTTCTTATTTGAGAGCAGTGGCTTTCTCCTTGCAACCCTGCCATACACACCACTGTTGTTCAGTGTTCTCCTGATGGTGGACTCATGAACATTAACATTAGCCAATGTGAGAGAGGCCTTTAGTTGCTTAGAAGTTACTCTGGCTCCTTTGTAACCTCACTGACTGTTACACATCTTGCTCTTGGAGTGATCTTTGCTGGTTTCCACTCCTGGGAAGGGTAACAATGGTCTTAAATTTCCCCCATTTGTACACAATCTGTCTGACTGTGGATTGGTGGAGTCCAGACTCTTTAGAGATGGTTTTGTAACCTTTTCCAGCCTGATGCGCATCAACATCATCAACATCTTTTTCTGAGGTCCTCAGAAATCTCCTTTGTTCGTGCCATGATACACTTCCACAAACATGTTGTGAAGATCAGACTTTGATAGATCCCTGTTCTTTAAATAAAACAGTGTGCTCATTCACACCTGATTATCACCACAGTGATTGAAAACACCTGACTCTAATTTCACCTTCAAATTAAACTGCTAATCCTAGAGGTTTACATACTTTTGCCACTCACAGATATGTAATATTGGATCACTTCCCTCAATTCAATAAATAAATGACCAAGTATAATATTTTTGTCTGATTTATTTAATTGGGTTCTCTTTGTCTACTTTTTGGACTTGAGTGAAAATCTGATGATGTTTTAGGTCATATTTATGCAGAAATATAGAAAATTCACAAACTTTCAAGCACCAATGTAACTTTCTCGCTAAAATGAGAAGCTGAATTTTCTCTTATTACCTTCAAGAGAGAGAAATAAAGAGAGGCTGGTGAAGGAATGACTTTTTATAGCTGCTATAATGTAAGTGATAAACTCTTGTTTTCCCACTACATTTAGTGTAAATAAACACTGACAAAAAGCATGTAACAGTAAAAGACGTAGTTATTTAATGAATAAAAAATTGTTAGAGTTGACAAATTCCTACAGTATATGAGCCATACAACACTTCAGTGACATAATCAACCACCCCGTGGTTGATTATTTTCCTGTAACAGCACGCTCGATTATATTTTATTCCTTACAAAACTACTGTATGTATCATAAAGTATTCTGTTAGTTTTCACTTCTTAGGCCAGTGCTGCTATCTTATGCTCTTTTCCCCCTACTTACCATTCAGATGTACATGGCCAGGGGTAGCTGAGGGTTTTAAGGTGATGGAAAAAAAATGCACATACATATGTACAGTGCCCTCCACTATTACTGGCACCCTTGGTAAAAATGATCAAAGAAGGCTGTGAAAATTTTCTTTATTATTTTACCGTTTGATCTTTTGTGAAAAAAAATCACAAAAATTCTCTGGTCTCATGGGTATCAAACAAAACAGATTTGAGTTGAATTCATATGAGAATTCATTTGAAAAAATATATTTGAAGTATATTCCCATTGATATTTTAAATTTTTTAGTACACCTGGGTGACTAGGAACAGGAAATTGTTCAACCATGACTTTCTGTTTCATAGGGGTATAAATATGAGGTAACACATAGGCCAAATTTCCTTAGTCATTCATAACAATGGGTAAGAGCGAGGAATATAGCTGTGATGTTCGGCAAAAGGTTGTTGAGCTTCACAAAATGGGAAGTGGCTATAAGAAAATAGCACAAGCATTGAAAATGCCCCTTTCCATCATCAGGGCAATAATTAAGAAGTTATAAAGTTAATAAATGTTATGAATCAACCTGGAATTGGACGTGTGTCTATATCGTCACAACGCACTATGAAGAGGATGGTTCGACTGGCCAAAAAATCTCCAAGGATCACCGCTGGAGAATTGCAGAAATTCGCTGCGTCTTGGGGTCAGAAAGTCTCCAAAACTACAATCCGAAGTCTCTACTGTTCTCTCATCCAAAAACAAACTCACCTCTATTTAACAAACTATTTTTTTTGTGATAAACCTGTGTGTTTTGCATTTGTTTGATATCCAGGAGAACATAGTATTTTTGTGATTTTTTTTTAACAAAAGATAAAAAGGTTAAACAATAAAAACAATTTTTCACAGCCTTCTTTGCTCATATTTACCACGGGTGCCAATATTAGTGGAGGGTACTGTATGTAATTTAAAGAATCAACCAGCTATGTGTTAGAAATTTTAACCAGTCAGGTATAGCTTTTTTTTTTTAAATTTTTTTTATTTTTAAAAAACACAACCCTAGCACTGCATTAAAATGCATATTCTTTAAACACATATTCACATACAGTCAGGTCCATAAGTATTTGGACAGTGACACAATTTTCATATTTTTGCCTCTGTACACCATCACACTGGATTAAAAATGAAGCAGTGAGGATGTGATTGAAGTGCAGACTTTCAGCTTTAATTCAAGGGTGTTATTTTTTGCAGGCATTTTCACAGGCTCTAAAGTAATTGGACAATTGACTGATGAGCCGTTTCGTGGCCAGGTGTGGCCTGTTTCCTCGTTATTTCATGACAAATTAAGGAGAGAAAAAATCTGTAGTTGTTTCCAAGTGTTGAATTGGCATTTGGCAGCTTTTCATGGGAACTCTCAATATGCAGTCCAAAGTGGTGTCGATCCAAGTGAAGGAGGCCATCATTAAGCTGAAAAAAACATTGTTAAAAAGAAGGAATGCACTGGCAAGCTCAGCAACACCAAAAGGCCTGGAAGACCACGGAAGAAAACTAAAGTGGATGATGGCAGAATTCTTTCACCCCTTTACAACATCTCACCTGGCAAAGCTCCTCAAGGGAGGAAACTCAGTATTTGGTGATGTCCATGGGTTCCAGACTTCATGTAGTCATTCATAGCAAAAGATTTGCATCCAAGAATTAGGAATAATCCTAATATGTATAACTATTAGGTTGTCCAATTACTTTTGAGCCTGTGAAAATGGATGGACTCTGTTTAAAAAAAACAAAAAACAAAACAAAACGGTAAATGCAATGGTTTGTTAAACCACTTGAATTAAAGCTGAAAGTCTAGACTTCAATCACATCTTGATTGCTTCATTTCAAATCCACCCTGTTAGTGTACAGAGGGGGGGAGAACAAAAATTGCGTCACTGTCCAAATACTTACGGACCTGACTGTATAACAGTTCTCAGTCGAAATAAAGCGAGTTCTTTAACCTTCTAGTTATAGTCTTCAACGTGCTCCATGTTTTAAGACGTTATAAGGAGACGAGATGAAAGGAAAATGTTCAAAGTTGATTTCTCTCACGATTGATCGTCCACACAGCGTTCACACAGATTTATAGATTTTATAGGCGATTATTTCAGTGTGGAAACTAAATCATTCATATAGCTGCCAAATGTGAATTCTCCACAGAAACATGCGTTGCATGTCTAACAAGCAGACCACTAAATGACCACGTCAGTGTATTTCCATAGCCGGAGGAGAAGAAAGCTCCTGAAAAACCCAGACCAAAGCGCACAAGCTTGGACAAAATATTTTCTTTATTCCGCAAGAGAAATGAATATTGTGGAGTTCCATTGAGAATATACATGAGTTCATCTCATAACAAATGGAGAGTCTACAACCAATACAAACTATTGTAACAGATACAAGAAAATATGGTGGGAAAACAACTGAGGAGTATCGATAAGCCTGTAGCAAGGATGATATTCAAATACTGAGAAAGAGGACGTTTTCTACTCTCGTTCTCCAGGTATAACGAACAGAACGAGATGACTGAGGCGAAGGGTTAAAAAAAATGCATGTATAGGTAGTGCAGGAGAGATTTGGTGGAGTTCGGTGCGTGCTTTTAATGATTTTTCTTATTAGTTATTTTTAGTGTTGGAATTGTGGGATACGGTGATTTAGCTGATTTCAGGGTCAACGGCTTATTGCTCAAGCTGAGTCTAGAAATATCTGCTGGTGTTAGGCAAATATTCACCGAAGCATGTGTATTCAAATTCAACTCGTTAAAATGTTGCCGTTTCAAGAGCTAGGTATTAGTAGATTCCTGGAGATTCTGTCGTTATACAGAGACGTATCGATAAATTAAATTAGTGGGGGGGGGGGGGGGGGGAGTTGAAACCTGTGGCAGGTTTGATATTGCTGACGCGGCCCCTCGTTCTCAGTATTTAGGAACAATATCATATTTGCGTTGTCCACTGAAACACAGGGTTCAAACTTATTTCAGCTGAAAAAGCAGTGTTTTTAATAAGCGATATCAAAAATGTATATCTGACTACACCATAAACAGACAAATAACAGTTCTTGTTTCAACATCTTTCTTTTTTTTTTTTTTTTTAAACTTTTTCTTTTATACACAAAACAACAGTCAAGAGTACCAAAGAAGCATGCTGGGTTTGTACGTATGTCAAAGTGGGAGGGAGAGTGGGCTTTTTTTTTTTTTTTCTTCTTCTCCTTTTTAAATTGTTATTTTTTTTCTCGTTTTTTTTTTTCCTTTTCCTTTATTTAAATATAAGAAGCTTTACTCCATTACGCTGTGCTGGGTGTCATGATGTGACAGTAGTGGTAAGAACATAAAAGACTCCCAATGAGAATCACAACATATTCAAACCCGACTGCAAATAAAACTTTGCAGAACTGCACAAGAGGGCAAGAGAATCGTACACTGTGGCGTTAACAGTCTTGAAATAACCGAAGCCTGATGATCTAATCACAACTCGGACAGTTCGAGGTGAGTGGAGAGGTTTTGGTTCATGCCCAAACCCTTTGAGCTTTTGAAGTAATGCACTGTTAATCTGTTTTTCTTTAAATCTGTTTAGTTTCGTCCCCCACCCCAACCCCCACATCCCTGTCCCACATGTTTTTTTTAAAAAAAAATAAAAATAAATAAAATTTAAAAAATGCACAGGCATTTTTTCCCCCCTCTGGTAAACATGTCCTTCATACGAACCCCCATATGCAATGCTTGTTTTTGTCCCTGAAACCTTTAGGAAAGAAAAATGAAATATTGCATGCTTTGTGGAGTGTGTGAACAAAGAGTGCCAACGAACCCCACCGCGTTTCTGCCCTGCAGAGAATGATGATCACGTTGTGTGTGTTTGTTGTTTTTTTTTTTTTTTTTTTTTTTTAAAGACAAACCACAAATTGCTAGATACACTAGATACTTGCTTTTCTCTCTGTACAAGTGTCCAAAGGAGAGAAAATCCAGGTTTCCAGCTAGGCTCAACTTTTTCTGAATGTGAGAAAAAGAGCGACAAACAGGATTTCGGTGGTGCGATGCGTGTCATCGAGATGTCGGTCGAAATGAAAACACTGATGGCACACTACACTATTCAAGCACTTCATAAAATTGAAAAAGATGAACCTCAGGTTTATTCTTAAACTGGTTTAGGTGTAAAATAGTTTCTGAATGGAAAGATTTTGCCCCTTTATTGAAACTGTCAGATTCTTCAACAGTCTGAATTGACAAACCCCATTAATAATCATACTCACAATAGTTTGTTATCCTTTTTATAAGACAAATAAAAATAGAACCCACCAGTATATCTATCACCTTGAGTTTTCATTGAAGCAAGACCAAAAAAAAAAAAAAAAAACACTTGGGGGAGAGAAAAAAAACCCACTACGCATTCGCTCAAAAGCAACACTAGAAGAAAACAAACCAAACTCAAATTTTTGGTCTCAATGCCAGGAATAAAAAAAAGAAAAGTTTACAACTCAGCCTTAACAACTGTTCAATAAACGTACGAACATGATGAGTCGTATGACACACACACAGAAAAACCCCCACTCTGTCGCCAGCCTTGTAATGTTGTTCTATAAAGTCTCTTCAATATGATGTGTGCAATATTGGACAGCAGAATCCAATAAACAGTCGTATTTCAATTAAAGCAAACCCCTTTAAGAAACAACCAAACACTTGAAGTCGTGTCTGTGAATAAATGCGTTTACATATATTCCGAACTCGGCTGTCGTAAAAGGGATTTCCTCTTCTTTAATATATTTGTATATATGCAATATAAAGACATTCAACAGTGAGCAATGCAATAGTTCAAGTAATAGAGAGCGGACCTGTCAGCGGCCCAGGTTAGACAATCTGCATCTTTGAAAAAGAGGAAAACAACAACAAAAAAAATAATAGAGAGAGACGCTAAATAGAATCTTTGATCTATAAAAGTTTGACAGACAGTCGAAAAAATAAGCGAACCCCGTTTGCACGTGAACAGGGTCGCCACGATGCGTAGGGGGGTCATAGTGCAGAAGAGGAAATCAAGTATTTGTTGGGAAGGGGTTTGAAAAGTGGATGTCTGGAGATGTTCGTGTGGAGACGTTGGTCATTCTCCAAATTTCCCAGCGTGCACTAGGAAGCTGCTCTTTCCTCAGCAATTACAGCCTAGCGAGAGCCGTGACACAGTCACAAGGAGCTCTATTGGTCTTAAGCTAGTTGCCATGGTGCGAGGCAGAGGAAGGGCTGCAATGTAGAGGACAGAGGGAAAGGAATCCTTCACTGTCTGGCCAGCTTCAAGTCACAAGCTGTGAGCACATGTGGCTTCTATCAAGGACTTGGGGCCTGAATGTGGTTTTTATCTCGAAGCCGTACACTCGGGGGCGTGAAGAGGGAAGACAGATAAAGCACACGCATACGCGCTCGACGGCGCGGCGATCGGCTGGCGGTGTAAGACGAGGACACAGATAAACCGTGGCCGGCCTTGCTGTCCCGTCAGCTCTGCTCAACCTGACCCGTCCTCGCCGTCCAGGTTCAGACACTTAGAATGACCACTAACTCCTGATATAACAGAGGGGACAGGAATACTGACTGTGCATTTGACCTTTTTTTTTTTGTTGTACGTAAACTTGTGAATAACATTTCACAACCTCTCTGGTGCGGAGTACAATATAGAGGAGCGAGTGTGACACAGAGGTGGACGTAATGCATAGAGTTTAGAAAGGAGGAATAAGCACGTTACGCTCCTTCAGCTGCCCATGCCGTGTGTGAGAACTGACATCAAAAAGCAATCGAGCGCCAGTAAATCAGGCTGATCTAGCTTTAAAGGAGGAGCGTGGACCAAAAAAAAAAAAAAAACCCACGATAACTGGAACGGCCAGCAGGGAAAGACACGAGTCCAGTGCGAATGAGAGATGATGTGGCCAGTATAAATCAGAGAATATTGTGCATTTCGCTGTGATGTGATTTCTGAAAAGGTTTTATTGTGCGATGTGAACACGAACAAGTAGCCAAACGTTCGAATGTTGCCCATTTATCTTTTCGACAACGAAATCATTCACTCGTTATAAGAAGCACCAGGTAGAAAAAGAAGCTTTTTTTTTTTCTCCAAAAGGGGTCGTGTTGCACGTGATTATCGCTCAGAGCTCATTTTGTCAGACCTCCATGTTAGCAAGACACGTGTTGGATTGCACTCTCAAGTTTGTGTATTTTTCACCACCTTAAGCAAGTCTTTCTCATCGCTGACCCACTGCTTCTCGTACGCCGAATCAATCAGAGCTGAACAGATAAACAAGTCGTTTTGTTTTGAACAATCAACAGAGATTCAGTATTATTTTAAACAACCACACATCAAATAGTGTTTCTTGCTGCTTTTGTCTTTCTTTTTCTGTTTTAATTTGGTGTAAAAATCATGCCACTGCAGGATTTTATCACGTCAAGTAAGTGCTTCACATCCATTTTGGTAGGAAAACTTGGCGTTTCGGCGTAGGACCCAGGCCCGAACTCTATTTCATGTGTGGTTTGCAGTTTTATTAGCACAAGCATTAGCAGAAGCGACATTTCTCTAAAACCCATTTGGACTTAATAACTAGAGCTGCAGCTGACTGTGATTTCCTTGACTGGCTTGATTTTTAATCAAATTCTCATCATTGTTTATGATTCTACGAGTCACGTATAAAAAAAAAAAGTCAGTCAACGACAGTTTTATTAAAAGAAGAAGAAAAAAAAAATCCAGTCAAGAAAACTATAATCTTTATTTCTGTCTGGAGCTTTAGTTACCGAGTCTTAGGTTTTAGGGTGAAATAACACTTTCATCTCGTTCTCATTAAGCAAATTAACAGAACAAAGAAAAGAAAAAAAATCATAAAGGAACTTCCTCCCTATGCTAACTTTGGTCTCTGCACTGGACTGTAACACCATAACTGCTCAGAAAGGTTTTTAAAAAAACAAACAAAAAAAAAAACCAACAGATCAGATCCAGCAAGAAAAGCAAACAAAACAAAAAATCAAACAGCTCCCCTCTTAACATATAAAAGCAAGCTTGTTTTGTTTAAGACTAAGACATATTTTCACTTGTGCCCTCTCAGCTTGTCCCCCAGCCCACCCTACCCCCCCTGTCCTGTTCCATTCCCTCCCACAATCCCTTGTTCAGCAGCAGTTACTGTGAGCAACACTCTGGAAAGTGTCAGGCGTCTGTTTGCTACATACATTTGCCTTTTCAGCATACACACAATGAGAGAGAGAGAGGGAAAGAGAGAGAAAGAGAGAAGAACCAAACATATATTTTCCTGCCTTGCACTTAGTAAAGGAGGATGGGAGAAAGGGATAAAAATGAACAAATGAATGACTATGAAAAAAAGAAAGAAAGAAAGAAAAAAAAAGCTTTAAATCAAGAAGCATGTAAAAAGTCCCAGCTGGAGTTTAGGTAGCAGCGTGGGTCACCTGAAACTCGCCTCTTCTGCTTCCTTCTGTCTTTTTTTTCACATTCACAAACATTTAAAACTTCCTTGTGCAAATCAAGCAGTCTTTAGAAAGAATGCCCTCCAAATTGTTCTAGTAAAAATATAGAACTCCGAAGGTGGCTGACGTGTGTGTGTGTGTGTGTGTGTGTGTGTGCTGCAGCAAGTGTTTGTCGTGTTGGATTTTGTTTTGTTTGTAGGGACGTGTGTGTGTGTGTGTGTGTGTGTATGTATGTGTGTTGGAGTGGGCGGGGCCTCATCTGCGTGGGCCTGAGGGCATCTGTGCGTAGACGGGGTAGGCCAGGCGCACGTTGAGCGAGTCGTTGTGCTGGACCAGCGAGGTCTGGTGATAGTGCAGAACAAGGTCTTTCAGAGTGCTGTACAGGTTGTATGGCTCAGCGAAGCCGTAACCGCGCGGCGTGCTGTAGATCACACAGTGCTTCACTTCTCCGTCCACACTGCATAAAGAAGAAAGAGATGGAACAGAGATAAGTTCAGGTCATTAAAAAGACAAGGCCAGTTTAGTCATTGTATACATCATTAGTCAGATATAAAAGGCTGGACCGTGATCTGATGCAGATATTAGAGGCAGAACTTCTTGTTCCCTCAAACAAAACACTGCTCATTTTACTCCAATTTTATTAGCATCATAGTGTTCCTTGTTAAATTATTTTTCTTGTTTAAATGACTCATCACTGCTGTGTGTACCTTCTACTCTATTAAACACCTCAGTCAGCTTCCTGATTGGTATCGGTACCATTCTACTGAGATTTTGGTACCGTGACAACCCTAGAGCTACATGATAAACTTTCCTGTCTGAAAAAGCTGGATCGCTGATCGGCGCACACTGATGACATCATGCAGTTGTGCCTGGTTTTTAAAGGAATGTGGTTTTAAGAGCGACATGTTCTTGGATGTTGACTCAGGAACATGCTGTATTTGATGAAATCACACTCACTGCTCAGATGATGATGATGATTTTTTTTCCCTCCATCATTTTCCCACCACTAATGATATGTCAATCAAATTGATCAACCTGACTGGCTTTGGCCTGTCAATGTTACTAGACTGTTGTTCAGTAGCTCATAAACTTAGAAATGCGAATTCTACTCACACTACAGAGCAGGCGTAACAGCCCTTCTTGCTGCTCTCGCGGATGAGGAAGGCTCCGTCTGGCTTGCCCAGCAGAAGATCCTCAGCCTGTGTGCGGTTCAGGTCCCCAACGAACCAACTCTTCTCATCGTAGTGTGGCAGGTTCTCGTCCTCTTCGCTCACAAAGTAAGTACTGGACCACCCCCAAAAAAAAGGCAGAACATGGTAAGAGACTGACAGGAGTTACAGTTTTCTAGCAGTAAATAACCGACACGGACGACGCAGGACGTCTTGTTTCTATTTAGCGAGCAAGCTGCAGAAAAGGCTGGTGAAGTGAATTCGCAGTCAGCTCTAACAATGACTCAAGAGAAATGTAAAAATAAAAGGAAAGGGGGGCAGGGGGGGAGAGAGAGAAAAAAAAGTTCTTCTTATGAACTTACTCGTCTGTGTTCTCGTTTTTGATGCCCAGCCAGTCATTTATTCGTTTCTGACGTACGCCTTTGTGATTGAGCCAGCTGTGAGGAAGGAAGACAGAAATGACCGACGAGGGAAAAACTCACACACATGCACACAAAAAAACACGCCCTGCTCTGCATGGAATGAAAACAGCCACTTACACAAGATACTGATCTCGGATTTTCCTCAGCTGGATAAGATCTGGCTTTAAGCTATTCATCTTTTTGTCTGTCTCCCTGTTGTCCAGCGCTTGTGTCTTCAGGTCCTGCTCCAGGCGGATTTTGCTTTCGTGGATCTCCCCTAGTCGCGATTTGAGCTTGGCGTAGTTCATCATTATCCTAGCAGAAAAGCAAAAAGTGTTCTATTCGCATGTAGCTCTGGCCTATATGGGATTTCCAGTGACCTTTGCTGGAATTAGGACCAGAAGACCAATGAGTATTCCAAACGAGTGTGTACCTTTCGATTTCTTTGTCGTTGCCCTCTCTGCGGAAGCGCTCGATATATTCCTTGCTGTAGCGCTCCTGAGTGTGACATTGCTCTTCGAATATCTTGATGGTCTCGTTGAAGGCTTCTATTGCCGTGCGCTTCATTTGGATCTCCTGCGATCGAAGGCAAAAGAAAATCAATGCACTCCATACTGACACAAATTGGCTTCTCAGCACTGAAACGCTGCTCTGACGAACAGAGCACGTGACGTGTACCGTCCGCTCATGCTAAACCCTGTCCCAAAGGAGCATGTAGTGCACAGTATGTGAACAATGAATATGGAAGTAAGCCATTGGTATGTACCACTAGTGCTATCTTGATGTTTCATTTTCAAAACAAAAGAAGCGCAAAAAAGCGGCTACTGGTTATTTTCTCCAAGCTGAGAGTACCACATGTGGTGCGGCCTTTTATGTTTAAAAAAATGGGGCTGGATATACTAAGAAGAACCGGTTTGACGCTATTGTGATCTTTATTTTGCATACCTGCGAAGTCTTTGTGTACTCGTCATACAGTCGGTCATACTCTTTGCTCTTTTCCTGATATTGATTGTGATATTCCTGGAGTTTCTTCCCCACAGCATCAATGTTGTCTTCTTTTACCAGCTGATCCTGAGAGACAGAGAGGTAGTTGGAAGACGTGTTACTGAAGAAAATAAAACCGTATGAAATTTACTCACAGACTAGATCTCTTTCCTTGTAGGAATAATTAATAAAAAACAAAAATTAACGTGCATTTTTGTGGTACTTTCTAAATAATGCACCCATGTGAGTGCAATAGAGACACACGGCGATGTGGGGGAAAGGGGGGTGTGTGTGTTCGAGGAATAAATGCCTGGATGGCCTTTCGACATCATGAGTGTGTGCAATTATTTATGGAGTGCGCTGCAGTGGCAAATAAGCACGGTAATATTTCATGCCGTGAACGTCCTGCTGCTTTGGCACTTTCACAAGCAACAACCTGCAGCGTTCACTGACCAGAGTCTCAGATCGGGGGGGATGGGGTGCAAACAGCATTGTGAGACAGGCAGGCAGGCTGAAAGGAGGGCGAAGTGAGAGAGGTGTGCAGTGCTTGTACCTGCTGGTAGCGGGAGATGGGGTACATGAGCTTGACGTCCAGTTTCGTGTTGTACTGAGCCAGAGACTCGTGTCTGTAGTGACTGATGAGCTCCACCACCGAACTGAAGGTAAGCGGGTCCGAGAAACCGTACTTGCCATCACGATGGTAGATCTTTATTAGCTTATTGTTGCCGCCTTTCCTAAAGGGACGAATCGACTTGAATTAGACGACGAATTCAAACGAGAACACCACAACCTAGAGCTTAAACTCTTAAAACAGTGCTCACCTTAAAGTTAGCGTGTAATCTCCCTGCATTTTAGTCGAGGCGTCCCGTACCAGGAAGGTCCCGTCTGGCATGTCTCGCAGTTTATCGTTCACCTCTTCCCTGGATAGCGACAAGGAGACAGAGGGAGGGGAGAAGTGAGCGTGGTCAGATTAGAGGCATGTATGACACCCCTGAAAACTTCACAAACAAAGGAATAGGTACAGGTAAGGGTTACAGGTAAGCTGCTTTCTCCTCTTGGGAATGAGTGCGTGCGCGCGTGTGTGTTCTGGAGGAGGACGAAGGCCGGTGACCGTGCGGACTGATGCTGGTGTCTGAAAGTGAAGACCTCTCCGAATATTGTACTTTTCCTAAAATTTAGACTTCTGCTCATTAACTGACATTTTCTTACACTTTCTCTCTCTCCCTCACACACACACACACACAGTTTGATGTATTAACCCTTATGTTAAAAAAAAAAAAAAAAAAAGTATTTAAAAACAACAACAGTAGTATTATTGTATCTTCTTTCAGCTATTAGCAATATAGTGATCAGACCTTGTTCTTCTTTTGGTAAAAACATTTTGACCTTGACCGAACATAAGGTTCAAAAACAGCCCAAAGATTGCAAAATCGAGGTCTCGTCTTCTTTCACTCGTAGTCTTTCGTCCCTGTCTGGGCTCTCTCTGGTCGTCTCGATCATGAAGTTGTTCAGCTGACCTCAGATCCAGTGCTCTCGGGAGGGAGGGGGTTATATTTATCCTGCTGTGGGCGTCTGAGGTAAAGACGCTATCGCTCCTACCTCAGCAGCAGCAGTGAGGGGCAAACTTTAATCCTTTATCATCAACTTTTTTTTTTTTTTTTTTTTTTTTTTTTTTTTTTAATACAGTCTGCAGTCAGGGGCTTGTGGCCCTGTGTATTTTTGGCACGATGCAGATATGCCGCCCTATTTTAGAGTACAGTGGACATTAGACAGTGCAAGCTTCAGATCGTTTGAGGAATCAGAGCATGGACACAAGGCCGGATGGATTTTGTATTAACGATGGACTTCTCTCACACACCGCTCCACTCGGAGTGCATTAGTATGATGATTTTAATGTGCCTGGAAAGTCTATACAGCCACGAACTTTAAGTGTAAAAGGATTTTCAGACACGAGCCATTAAGCCATAAGCTGCCGAATATATCCATATCCTAATGTTACATGCTAGGAACGAATACGCTACTAAATGCCAGATCTGACTGGTCGTGTCTAATTTTACCTGAGAAACGAGTCACGGTCTGAAAATAGCTAGGATTTCAGGTCAAACTAAAAGAAGCTCGAGGCTTGCATGGAGTCCTTCACCTCGGCGCGTGTTTAACGGGGATCTGCAGCGGTCTCGGGTGTCCGCCTGACTCTTCGAGCACCTTAGCTGCATTTCAGGGATAAAGCCGGTCAATAAGCAGCCCTCTAATCTGCTAAAACCTGAGAGTTTTATGGACTCGCCAAGCTGTTTGACATTTCGGGAGATTTAAGCTTCTTCTATCCCTACTCTAGCTGACTAAAATGCACCTCTCTGTTTTTTTTCCCCCCCTCTCTCAGTTGTTGATTTAATCTAGAGCAGCTGCCAGGCTGTCGTGGCCATATCAGAGCTATGTGAGGGAGGAAGAGTGGAATAAAATAAATTAATAAGGAGGTTTTGCTCATGGAAAAAAAAAAAAAGAGGAAAAAGAAATATCCAGTTCCATCCGGTAGCCGCGAGATTTGTTCTGTTAACAAAGAGCAGGCGTGTGCGCTGCTATATGAGAAAGGTGTGAGCAGAGCGAAGCGGATGACGCAGCACCGTGCCGAGAGAGACGAAGGAGGAGGGAGACGGGCTGGGAATGTTTCTTCTTCACACAGAGGGGAACGCTTACGCCGTGGAAACCTGCCGAGCCTTTTATCTCATCCGCAGGGGGATCTCATGACTCCCATCACCTGACGTGGCTGAAACGTGTGTGCGTTCACAGTGCGGGCGGGCATAGAGACACGCTTCTTACCTTGATATGTCTCCCCAGTACCATTCGGCTTCCTGCAACGAGCTCCCTGCGGCCTCCTTCACACCGTTACTGTTCACAGGAGTCATGGGTTTGGCCGGCTTCGGAGGAAGAGCTGCGAGAGAGAGAGAAACGGAGCTTTACTATCCCAGCACAGAGCGGTTTAGAAACCACCACCGTATGCAAATATCAAAAGCGAGTCTCCTTAAAGATTATCGAGCGAGTCAACTGTCAAAACAGAAGTCTGTTACTAATTAAAAAAAAGAAAAGAAAAAAAAACCAACGAGACGAAACACAAACAGCTGGCTCGCGGTCATGTGGTGCTGCCGTGAGAATCTAAATGTGAGCAGTCACTGTGGACAGAGCAACAATTCTTCTTTAAAAAAAAAAAAAAAAAAAGGCTGGCTAGATTAACCAGACCCAGAGACCTGAAAGCCATAACACCACCAAATAAAAACAGGGCAAGGCTATTTCTCATTAAACACACACTTCGCTAAAGCAGGGTTTCTGCAGGTATCAGCACATTCAATTTACTGCTTTTTAGAACCCTATAACGCAGCCTTTTAATGCCAAGGAGGTCCCATCTGTGCAAATCATGAACACTGATATAAGGAGCCTGCGGTCGAGAAACACATGATGTCTTGGCAACACTTAGTTCGGTTATGACTTCGTTAGTGAACAAAGTTTGCTTGACGGACATGACAGACGGTCGCAACCATGCAACATCATCGCGCCGACATGGGTGAGATTGCTCAAGTCCGGTTGCACCGGTTTGTGTCCTGGCAGATTCGTATCATAGAGATACCCTGAAACACCTGCTAATTATGAAAATGAAACTATGGTGGATCGTATAAATAAACCGCTAAAGCTGTTATTATATAATGCTGAATGATCAATTCCTGCTAAACTCACACAAGCTAAACACACACACACACCCGCACTACACTTATGTTGGCTGTCAAGTGTTTCATTTGTAGTAAATAAAAAGGCCTGACTGCTCTTGAATGAGAACGTGACTGGCACCGTGCGTTCTCTGTTTTGGACCAAACACATTTTAACAGCTCACAGGACAACGAAGCTCGAACGCTCACGGCGCTTTCCAGAGAGGAGGTCAAACGTGAACAGCTCTTCATCATGGTCCAATCAGACCACAAATCTTAGTATCTCCTCTCTCTCTCTCTCTCTCTCTCCAGGGCTTATTCCTCTATACCCAGCTCATCCGTCGTCCGCTGGCATTAAGCTTCTAAACCTCTCCGAGCCTAGGGTCATCAATTCAGGACGCAGCTAAACGAGGCAGCTACAGGACAGCATGCAGAGCTGCTATATATCGTCTGATGGAGAGCAATTTCAATGTAATTATACTGGGCCAGAGGTGGTGTATAGCCCTGTGACTGAGGTTGCTTTAAAGATAAAAAGCTGCCGATGCTTGTGGTGTGTGTGTGTTTTTTGTGAGCGAGGCCAGGTTGAGGTGTGCGTGTGTAGTGGCTTTGGCAACCTGCACCAGGCCAGGTGCAGCTGGCAAGGAAGAGTTACCGACTTTGAGGGAGCAGAGGGGAAAAACAAGCCCGAGCTTTAACTCACAGAGGGCGCAGTGTTCGGCGCAACCCTCACGCCAAGCCAAACTAAACTTCTCCTGACCCAGTCTGAAGCCTAACACGCAGCACCGCACCCGCAACGTCCGTCCACCACGTGCCCAGAGCGGCTGCAGCGGCCTTTTAAGTGAAAATCAAAAGATGCTCTCCGGCCCCTTTTAGCGAGGGGGGGAAAACATCAAACGCGGCGGACTCGGGTGGAACACCGACGCGTACGAATCGGAGAGCAGAACTGCGCAGACGTGCAGCTCGAGCAAGAGCGGTTATTCAACATGCGCTGTGTGATTCCCACACAGAGCGGTGGAAAGCCTCCGTAAGGGTGCCACCATCCTCACCGAGAGGGTTTGTTATGTATTAAACACAGGATGGAAGAAACGGTGAGGGCTTTAAAAAAAAAAAAAAAAGAAAAAAAAAAAAGGGATGGCCACGTCCTGGATTGTCCGAGTATCCTGTACACACACGGAGAGTCGCTAAAATAAAACCAGACAGGAACGTGTAATGCTCGGTGAGACCGGAGAGTGAAATATCTCTGCTTGTAGAAACTGAACAGAGAGAGAGAGTAAAAAAGAAAAACCCTGTATGAAGGTTGAAAATGTACCACCAACATTAACTAGAACAACAAAACTAAACTTGTCTCCAGTTCCCTTGATGTGTTGCACTGTAAGAGACGTCATTCTTCGAGCTGTGGGGGTTTTAAAATCAGCTTCAGCAGGAGTGGAAGAAGGAAGAAGGGAGTATGAATGGTGTGCTTTGACGGCATGATTAATTAAAAGCAGTGCTGCAGTTTTGGGAAGTGTGGAGTGAGTTAGAGCGGACACACACACACACACACACACACACACACACACACACACACACTCTCCAGGGCGGGACTTGCTCCCACTTTAACCCGGTGGGGTGAGGAGCACAGACCAGTCACAGAGGAGCTGGCTTAACAGACACGTCATGTCCAACCTGAGCTTCTGCAGGTGCACGTCCTCCCTCTCTCTCTCTCTCACACACACACACACACACACACACACACACACCTTTCAGTCTGACAAGAGACGGGGGAAGGCAGGAAGCCAGTTGAGGAAAAGAGAGAGAGAAATAGACGTACAGTGCAGTGCAGAAAAGGGGAAAGTGAGAAGGTGGCCTCTCGGTGCACTCTCTCGCCGTCAGAAGCTGGGAGGTAACCGGTCAGCTGGTCTTGGAGCTGGTTACAGATTCTGAAAGCAGCTTTTGTGCATCATGTACGATTTAAGTTCCTTTTGTTATCAGATCAGCTGAGCATCTCTTTTAAAAACAAAAGGTCTACAAAGGTTACCTCTGTGTGTGTGTGTGTGTGTGTGTGTAACACCCATGCAGATCAGTGAGAGGGCTGAGGGATGTAGCCACAAAGGTCCATTGAGGGCTACAGTAGCAGGGCGGCACACTGCCATGAGGAAGGGAAATGCCTCTGTGGGTTTTACACACACACACACACACACACACACACACACACACACAAAAAGAGGCCAAAAGGCAGGTGCACCAGTGGAGCTGAAACCTCACATTCCTGCCTACAGTTTTCCATGGTCAGCTCTTTCTGCAAGTGCGGGACCAACTCGGTCCACACACACACACACACACACACACACACACACACACACACACACACACACCCCTATCTTTAAATGATTTGACACCCAGTAGAAAAGAAAGGGGTGGGCTGCAAAACGAAACACTTCTCATGCCACACTTGGATCCCTTCTGCTACTACGAATGACAATAAGGCGTGCTACACAATAGTCTGCACACTCGACAAAGCGTCCCCACGTTGTTATCGCGTTTCCTGTCTGTTAAACGGTGCAATAAAATTACACCAACAACTTCGCACAACTCTCCCTTTCCCCAAAACGCAAAAACAAACAAAGCGTATTCTCTCTCGTGCTCTGTTTTTGGTTTTTGTTTTAACTTACAAACCACTACGTGTTCAAGTCACACATGAGGACAGGACAGGACAGGACAGGCGGACACAATAAGACAAAGCGGAATAATGAAAAGTGAGCGACGATATGTTCCAGGAGCGCGGCTCGGAACAAAGGACATGTCGAGGAGTGAACTCTGCTCTCTCTTATTAACTGCGACTCGCATCGCTGACAGGATGCTCAACACCCACAGTGATGACGTGCTTCCAGTGTGCCCTTCCATGCATACACACGCACACGCGCATATTATATATATATATATACAATGAGAATGGGGGGGGGGGCAAAATTGTATTTATTGTAGAAACCGCCCAACTCCATAGGATGCAAAGTAAACAGTCGCGCGCACACACACACACGCAGTTTGTGCGGAACGTGCAGAGGCGCATTAGCATAAGAAAGGCATCTTGACAGCGAGTAACGGCCGTCAAACCAAGACTGCTACGTCCCAGTCCGAATCGAAAATTCGTAAAACAGCTGAACAGGGGGTCTGACAACAAAAATATGGAGCACCATATGAGCCAAATAGAGCGTGCACGTTACAATCACACGCTTCGGTTAACAGCCAGTCGTGTTCATCCTACTCTCTCGCAAACGTACCATCAACTCTTTTATTTATCCAGAGAATTTAAAAAAAAATGCAGATATTTAATTCAAGAGGATCAAGCTGACGCCGCTGTCAACTCCAGCGCACGTCCAGTTCGCATCAAGCGTCACGATTCGGCGCACAAAAGGACACGCTAATCATCACGGAGCGTCCTTTGTCTCCCCGCGGGACGATTTCAAAGAAGATGGAGAAGACGCGACAGCCGTGAAATACGAAGAAAAGCTTAAAGACGACAGCACGCTTACCTTCCTCCACTGCTTCCTCTTTCAGCTGCATGCGTACGGAGTGCGCTCAGCTGCCTCGGACACGAGTCCTCTCTTTCTCTCTCACACACACACACTCTCCCTCCCTCTCTCCCTCGCTCTCCACCCTCCGCCTGCGTTGTGGCTCTCAGACTGAAGCCAGAGGGAAAATCCCTGCTCCTAAATTCAGACGCTGCTGCCTTAAACCCTCTGAATGGAGACGTCGGCTGCAGCCAATGGGAACGCGGTTTGGGGGGTTGGTTTGGGGGGGGATGGGGGTGGTTATGACCATATGAGAGAGAGAGAGAGAGAGAGAGAGAGAGAGAGAGAGAGAGAGAGAGAGAACGCTCAGGGGAATGGTGAGGGAGAAGGAGGGGAGAGACGCTCCTCCCAGAAAGGAACGAGACACAAATGTAGACACACACGGTGCAACTTTGTGCCCCTCATCTCAAACGGCCTACATGGAAACTCCAGAAAGGCGTAAAGAAAATAACGTAACGTCACATTTAAACAACTGTCACTTCTTTGTGCCTCCAAAAATGTCCTTTTACGTCAACGTGCGGTGAGTAAGAGTCAGAAATTTCCCGTCTGAAACGGTGCCCTATTCCTTATTCTGGGCATTATGGTTATCCTAGTGTACATTAGGAGCTACAGCAGTGCATTAGCTGAGTAATTATGTAAAAGACAGGGAGGAAAAAGACAACGGCTGCTCAGCATGTCCTTCCACGACGACACATCTTTCCGAGTTCACGCGCAATTGAAATGATGTCTTTTAAAAAAATAAATAAATAAGCAGTCTCAAAGACAGAGGAAATAAGTGTTAATTTTCCATTCAGTGAGTGAGACACTTCGGTCTGCTCAACCGCCCTACTCTGTGTCCTGGGACGAAAATAAAACACCTCCCACTCTCTCGGACACATTTGGCGCTGCGAGTCGCCGCTGCCTTCGATCCGAAGTGCAGGTTCCCTCGGGGGCGGCGTAGCACCTGTGCTCATTGTGCGGCGCAATGGAACAAAGCGTCCGCCGTCTTTGCTCTGAGTGACACAGACAGCGCACACAGTCGCCAACGGTCTCGCTGAACTCCTGAGCCTTTTACATTTCACTTAAATATTCTAATGAACATCTGCACTAGGAGCCTCTTTCTGCACCCCTTCCTCTCCAAGGTCCCCTGGGCCACGGGGTTATCTGTCCTCAGGTCCCAGAACTAGCATCAAGACAGCTGGCCAGAGGATGACAAAGCGGCTAAGTACACTGAAATGATATTCGCCAGGCTTTGTGCGGTGGAAAAGAGAAAGGAGAGAGAGAGAGTTCGTGAAACTCTCTCGCTCACCCTAAACCAGTATGTCTTGACATTAGAGCAGGAGATAAGATGAATGTGTGGACTGATTGTGCTCAGTCGTGCTCATTCATTCCAGCGGCAGCACAATCGAACCGCTATTCAGTTCATAATTCTACCTGCCACAACGCTGAAGCCTGATTCAATCTACCAAACGCTATCAGGGGGGAAAAACACATAAAAATAAGAAGTTGCACCAAAAAAAAAAAAAACAAAAAAAACAAAAAAAAAACTTCTCTCTTAAAGGCAGGATGGAAATCCTGGGCAACCCTGGGCTATGCTGAAATTCACTGTACTGACATATTTAACCTAAAGTATCCGGACAATTGTTTTCATTTATTTATTCATTTTAAATAACGTGATCTTGACTCCCTAGGTAATTTCACAGTAGAGGTGTACAGCATGCTTCAATTGTATCTTACAATAAATGAAAACATACTGAAGAAACCATGACCAAAAAATGAACTGGATCCCGATTTCTGTGGAAAACATCCAAAGAAAACTCGGTTTATATTTCACCATTCTGCAACATCAGTAGTAAAATTGCAATCGTTCCGGTGATAATGATGAACAAACGATATATTGCTCAGCCCTATTTCACACAGCTTGTGCTTTGTTTGGACAAAATCATAACCCAAACCCTATGACCGATGTTGGAATAAAATTACAGCTCCCGCTCGCTCAAGTCAAACACTGACTCTTTTCACGCATTCTGCCTGCAAAGAGTCATCTGAGCCTTTATTACAGGAATCATCCCATCAAGAATTAACGGTCCGGATTAACGAGCCATTGTCAGCCGTGCCTCTGGCTCCTGAATGGGGTCCAGGCTCGAGTCTATGACATCATTGTGAATGGCTGTAAAACGCTGTCAAAGTCATGTTTAATATATTACACTGGCCTGAGACCTGCATATGAAAGAGAGAGAGAGAGAGAGAGAGAGAGAGAGAGAGAGCGAGCGAGCACTGAACTGAAACAGGGCTTTGCATAGCTAACACTAAAGAAAGAAAGCTCAGGAACGTTCCAGGCACGGATGTCAGAAGGTCCGGAAGAGTGTGGAAGCCACTATTAAGTGCAATGAACACAAGCTGAACGAATTGGCTAAAAACAAAGAAGTAAAATTATGAAAATAACTCTAGGTGAAGAAGTCAAGCAGTCATTCTACACGAGTAAAAAAAATAAATAAATAAAATCTATCTTAAAAGATATGTCGTTTACGGTTACTAATACTCACATTGTCAGACAAGACAACACTTTGAACCACTTTGTCTGCAGTTATCATTATATGAATCAATTTGTCTGTAATTATAATTATGAATCACTTTGTAATAATAAATATTATTATTATGAATCACTGTCTGTAGTTATTATTACATGAATCAATTTGTAATTATTATGATTATATGAATCATTTTGTCTAATTATTTATTATTATTATTAAATGAATCACTTTGCAATTATTATATGCATCATTTTGTCTGTAATTATTATGAACCACTTTGCCTGTAGTTATTATATGAAAAACTTTGTATGTTGTTATAATTATATGAATCACTTTGTAGTTATCACATAAACCACTTTGTCTGTAGTTATTATTATATCACTTTGTAGTTATTATATGAACCATTTTGACTGTAGTTATTATTTTATTAATCACTTTGTAGTTATTATATGAACTATTTTGTCTGTAGTTATCACATGATCCACTCTGTCTGTAATTATTATTATTAATCACTTTGTAGTTATTATATGAAACACTTTGTAGTTATCACATGAACCACTTTGTAGCTATTATATGAACCATTTTGTCTGTAACTATCACACAAACCACTGTCTGTAGTTACTATGAGTAACGTTGTCTGTAATTATTATTATATGAATCACTTTGTAGTTATTATATTAACAACTTTGTAATTATTGTATGAATCACTTAGTTATTATATGAACTATTTTGTCTGTAGTTATTATTATATGAACCACTCTGTCTGTTATTATTATATCAATCATTTTGTAGTTATTACATGAACCACTTTGTCCATAATTATCACATGAACCACTCTGTCCGTAATTATTATAATCACTTTGTAGTTATCACATGATCCACTTTGTCCATAATTATTATATTAATCACTTTGTAGTTATTATAGGAACCACTTTGTCTGTAGTTATCACATGAACCACTCTGTAGCTATTTAATGAACCACTTTGTCTGTAACTATCACACAAACCACTGTCTGTAGTTATAATATGGACCACTTTGTCTGTAGTTATTATATGAATAATGTTGTCTGTAATTATTATTATAATCAATCATTTTGTAGTTATTATATGAACCACTTTGTCCGTAATTATCACATGAACCACTCTGTCCATAATTATTATTATATTAATCACTTTGTCTGTAGTTATTATATGAATAACATTGTCTGTAGTTACTATTATATAAATCACTTTGTAGTTACAAGATGATATAAATTAGACCGAATCTATTTTTTTTTCCCTAGGTGAATCCCGAGACTTGTTAAGCACTGGAACACTGGCACTGAATGAAATGGTGATTAGCCTATGTGTAAAAAAAACAAAACAACAACAACAACAACAACAACAAAAACAATACACTCTTGTGACACAAATTTGCAATACACAACGTACACTCAAAACAAAACAAAAGAAGTTTTCATTTGACACACTGTCACATTATAACTCTGTATGATTAGATAAGATCTTAACAAAGCAGATCCCCACAAACCTGCTGGTGTCATTTCAAGGATTTTATGCAAATGGAGGTGGCTGGAGGACACTCACCTGCCTGAACTACACATATTGTAGAGGTGTCTTTCTATTTCAATATGCAAAGACAAGCACACGTCTACTTCACATATTCAAAAGGTGAACAGCAGTCCATTATTCAGCACAGTCCATCCATCCCCCCTCCCCACACACACACACACACACACACACACACACACACAGTGATGTCACTGGGTTACTGTCAGTGCAAGTGTTGCTAAAGCAGACAAAGGTAAATAATAATAATAATAATAACAATAATAATAATAACTCAGTGCTCAAGTGTTGCATTGAACCGAGCTGCATGTGAGGAAATGCAGAGTGCAGTGTGAGAGTGATTAGTCTGTGATGAGAAGCCGGTTATGACCTGGTTAGAGATGGCGTACAAAAGACTGCTCTGAGAGAGAGAGAGAGAGAGAGAGAGAGAGAGAGAGAGAGAGAAAGTTGAAAAGAAAGGCAACAAAGCTGTGCGCTTGTTAGCGTTTAGAGCCAGGGTTTTGTCTTTATCCCAAGCTGCACTGACTCAGGACTGTTGCACTGCATTCCCTACAGCTACAGAAGGTTAAAACTCTTTCTTATTTGAATGTCAGTGCGTTATGTAATCTCTCAGCAGGGAGATTCAGGGTGTCAGGGCGCTCACCTGGAGGTTGGTCCATCTCTATGTAAAATATCAATTCTGTGGAATATGGCATCATCAAATCATCCCTCGGCTCGGCATCGTCTTTCTCTGTATTCCACACTGTATTGTACATTGTCGCACTCCAGTGATGAATGACACTTTTCCCTCGTCAAAACATTAATAATAATAATAATAATAATAATAATAATAATAATAATAATAATAAATGAAGACACAAATCCGAGGTGCTAGTCTTTGATTTAATCCTGCAAGCTAACGTTAGCTACCCTAGACTCGGCTCGACCTGGCGCGCGAGCTCAATTTGATATTTTTCAATTCTCCAAATCCGAAAGCCCGCTTCAGACTACAAACTTGCTGTAATTAAACGCGATATAGCGCCAGGCTTTTCAGCAATATAACGTTACGTCCTGAAATTTCAACATGTTACGAAACAGAACAGAAAGTAGATACCAGCTCTACAATCCACTGAGCTCCCATCAAGACTAAACGGTTAATTCTTTCATTTCAAGTGCTCTCACAGCAAACCTTTCACTTCATGCGGGACCAACCATTCTTTAGGCACAGAACGGGGGTTGACACGATGTAAGAAAATCGTGCAGGGTGACTGCACTACGCCACACTCGTTCTAATCAATATTATGGATTTTATATAGATATTTGCTGGCGTTAGTATTAAAACTACATTCAGTCCCTTGGTTTTTAGTTAAGATTTTATTTCAGCGATACTTCAATTACAAGTGACATCATATTTGAACACCCCTCTCACCTAGGCTTGATGGTGTCGCCCGAGCCCGAGCGACGTGCCATGCTCAAGCGCTGCTCAGTGCGCAGACTCCAAAGTCGGCAGGCAGCCAATCAGAAGCACCGTTTCTCTGGGTCCGTTGCCAAAGTAGGAATTTGCATACATTTTTTTTGAGAGCCGCGTGTTTCTCAGGAGCCAATGAACATGCGAGAAAAGCTGAACTTAAACTCGGATTGGTCCAACCGTTACTAAGAGGAACATAGGAGAAAGGGGGAGGACATGGGTACAGAGTAAAAATGTAATTCAGTATTTTGACTTGGAGTCTTTGCACAAATTCAACATGGAAAGATGAATAGATAGCCAGACGTATTTTTGGTTAAATGATGTATTTCTATATCTATCTATCTATCTATCTATCTATCTATAAAGATGTGTAATACAGCTAGCTCTAAATGGGCAAGACAATGACAGGGGCTTTAATGAAGTACATTTCAGGTTTATCCAGTCAAAAATCCCACCATTTTATCCAACAGCATCACTATTACTCATTTGTTTCTTTCCGTTTTTTTCTTTACAGCCATACAATTTTTGGTACAAAATTAAAAACGGTGTGTTACAGCTGTTTCATTGTAAAGCCTTTTCGTCCACGGTGTTATCTGAAAACTTGACGACGCAATATCCACTCCAAAAATAATCCAAAAACTAAGTGGAAAGAAATGGTCAAACTTACATTACCACAAGGCTTTCTTTTTTTCTTAAATGTTTCCTATGTAATACATTTGACCCTGCATGCTCTGTAAATAAGAACTGCTTCAATAAAAGTCTCATTAACAGGTGATTTTTGAAAGTAAGTGCTGGGAGTACACATCGATTTGCCTGTCTTGTCCTGTTTTTTATTCTCATCTGTCAAATCTGTGAACCTTCATGGACAAGGATGTCCATCTTCCCCATCATGTTGAGATCTCAACATAACATTAAGAGCATCTATTTAATTCAACACTCAGAGGACCATCCAGATGGCTTCTGCCTGCCACAGGCATTTCTTATCAAGTGTGTCAAACTTGTTTAATTGTCACTAACTGTGCCTCGGTCCTGTGTTGACAGATGGATTTGAAACAATGACTCCCAGTGGAAACCTATTGTACCCAAACTATATTTACAAACTGCATTTAAAATTAACCTGGGCATACACCTATTAGCTTAACAGCCACCAAATTAAGACTCAAATAAAATAATAATAATAATAATAATAATAATAATAAGAAGAAGAAGAAGAAGAAGAAGAAGAAGAAGAAGTAAAATAATATTACATAAGAATGCACCTTATTAATGAGTTTGGGGAGAGCTTTCTATTTAAATTACACATCTCTTGAGGTTAAACCATATGTTAATTCCCTTTGCACTGAAGTCACACACACAATTTGAGTAAATAGGCCATAGAAACCAGTCGCAGTTCCATATGAAACTGGGAGAATGTTATCAATGGACAGAAGACTGATTAAGCAAGATTAATATATATATATATATATATATATATATATATATATATATATATATATATATATATATATATATATATATATATATATATACTCAAATATGTTCCTATGAAGCAAGGCAAATGAAAACACATTTGATATGGTGAGGTTTTATGTAAGGAGATGTGTATTTAGGCTAGTCATCAGGACAGAGTACTGCATTTTTTGTTTGAGAGGGGAAAAAAAAGATGGCTGGTGAGAGAACAGCTGTTTTTAACTGCTATAACATACTGTAAGTAATATCAGGAAGTAACTTATTTTGTAGACGTTTTACAACCTGCAATAAGAGGAATAAAACACTTTGTGATATGCTGAAAAATAATCCACTTTGGGTGGTTACAGTCGGGCCACATCACACCATCCCTGTGCAGTCAAAGAAATGTTATAAAGATGCCTTCAAAAATAAAGAAACTTGAAATGTCTCTACATTAAAAATACTATAAAGAGCAGTAAACAGTTATAAATGAAAAAAGTCAATATCTGGTATAACGAGCCTTTGCTTAAAAGAAATAGACTCAGGTACAATTAGTGCAGTTTTATAAGGAAATGAGCTGTAAGTTTTACTGAGCATCTTGCAGAACCAGCCATGGTTCTTCTAGAGATTGTTGCACTTACTAATTTTTGCAGCAAAATCCAACAGCGTTCATTAAGTTTTTTGTCTAAAAAGTGGTCTCTTATGTAATATGCTGCTTTCTTTACTGACATACAAACATTTTTCAGAAACATTTAATTTTGTGCAGGAAAACTAATGTTTTGGAATCTAAAATGTTTTTGTACTGACTCGATAATGTAGAAGTCATTAAAAAAAAATAGGGTTAGGGGTAGGTTAGACTCTGCCTAAGACTTTTGCGCAGTACTGTATACGCTATTAATTACGTACTGTACATCTTGCAAACTTGAAATGTCAATATGTGATTAGTTCGTTATTAGTTAGTTAGTGATTAGTTAGTAACAGGTAGCTAGTTAAGTGCTAAGTATCAAGTGTGAAGTTCAACAACACCAGATTTTCTTCCACATCAACATCCATAATGCATCCTTGTGAAACAATCCCAAAAGATGTTTAAAATAAAAATTCTGTGTTGCATGAGTGTTGCATGATTCTTGCATGGTGTTCAGATCAGAAAATTCTGTCACATGAATAATGAGCTTAAGGACGATCACATGATAGCTGCATCGAAACTCCAACACAGACTAATGCTAATGTAAACACAGCACCGTCTCTCTGTCTGTCTCATTATAATAATACAAGTTGTTTCTACACCTCAGCCTAACTCTGCCTCCCTAAGTTGCTGTATGGACAAGTTGTTGCAAACAGGTTGTAGTTTCATTTACAAACCCAATCTCCTGCCTTCATGTTATCAGAGTTTGTTGCAGTTCTCAGTGAGGGCTTTCTGCTGAGAACTGTTCGCATGTTAAATTTTATGAGCTGAATTTTCTCATTCCACTCTGCCTCGGTGCAAGTAGATTGTTGACTTTGAGCCAAAGGGCAGGCGTGACTAACAGAGAGATTCTAATCAGCCTGACCACATTGTATGTGTATGTGCATAAAATAAAGCCTTACTTGATGAAAAGATCTGATTATAGAGATTATACAGTAGCCTCAGGCACGGTCATATTTTTTTTCCCTGTGTCCTTAGTAGCTCAAGTGTACAGTTTTAGTTTGGATGTGAACAGATTGTTCTACGGCAGAAGTCGAGTAGTAAAGATACACACTAGTGTGGCTGTTGTGTAAGCACTGCTCTATCTGATGCATAATTCATAAAGTTTCTGAAACCTAAAAGAAGGCAATGCTATCGCTCTCCAGCTGAAAAGGCTAGGGGAAATTGGTCCCATGCTGTTATAAATTACATGGTGAGAGAGATCGCCTTTTCACTTTTTTGCTGAGCTCATCAGATCCAGGCTGCTCCCTTCGTCACTGTCTCTCTCACTCTATCTCTCTCTTTCTTTGTTTGGTAACACAGCATAAGAAACTGCCAGTCTAAGCTGTACACTACCTTCCTCCAAGTTCCTGGTAGCAAATGATATCTGAAGAGATATAGATGAGTCTTAAAGCTGTATCCTCCATAAAGTAATACACGAGAACAGCACAACCTGCCCCGGTAACCCCAAACTTAGGCTTCCTTTCACTTCTATTTTTGCTGCCGGAGCAAATTTTCATTCTATCTAAGAAACATGTAAAACGTGCCTTGTAAGAACATGTAGATAACAGCCACCATGGCTTCCCAGATAGAATATGGTATAGATTGCATTTGCACAGACTCTCCCATTAGAGGTGAGACACTAAATGATGGGTTCACATGACAAGCCTGGAACCCATCTGCCTGAAAGCACATTACAGACCAAGCAGGCATTACAAATTCAAAAAAAAGAAAGAAAAAAAAATTCTTTATTATCAGACACACTTTCAAGCGTGACTTAGTATCAGCCAGTATTTTTCCACTGAGCTACACTAATGGGCTCTTATGGCTGCACTCCCCAGGAGGAGTCATGTGTCTCGGATAATGTACGCTCCGATTTGAATTAAACGATTAAGCGTACTGTCTGGAAGTTTCTCTTCGCTTTTCTCCTCCGCACAAATTTCCGTACAATCGTCTGGATGCAACCATGCACCGAGAATTAAAATATGCGGGAATAGGCATGACTAGGCAGAGTACACGTGCTACAGGACAGCCTTAAAACTGACACCAATGTGTTAATGACTCTGCCAAAGTGAGAGGTGGAGATACGACCCCCCCCCCCTTAGAGCTTATCGGTCTCTCCTCCCATCCTCCAAACCGAGTGATGTCATCGTGCAATGTGAGCGTCTCTGTTGGACTGATGCAATACTCTGGTGACACGGTGTAATAAGCTGGTGGCACCCACCTACCCGCCTCTCTCTCTCTCTCTCTCTCTCTCTCTCACATCATCATCATCTTTGTACACTCTAATGTTATGTTTTAGATTGTAATTTCTTTTTCACCCATTTTCCTGTCTACTTTTTTTGGCCTGTCTCGCGCCCCATCACTTTCTCTCTCCTCCTTTCTCCCCCTCTCCTTCTCTGTGGTTGTCATGGTACCGGCCACCATGGCTCAGCATTCTGCAGATAAAGGCCGGACTCTAACTCGTTAACCCATTCCTGCCTCCAGGCTGAATGATTCTGACAGATTCAATATCAGCCAGCCGGATCCACACACCCTTCTCACATTTACAGCCTGCAGTGCTGATTAAGCAGCTATTGATGCTACAAGTGCCATATCAGCCATAAGATATGATAAAAGCCTGCAAAACAAACAGTAACATCAGAGGCTTGATATGTTGGATTGAAGTTATTCCAACCACACGTACAGAACCAGCCAGGGGAAAACTGCAGGGCTAGTTTGATGCCAAATAGCTGAACAGTGTTTTAAACAACTGCCATGAGTGTGTCACATCAATGAGAATGAATCCTAAGATGATCATGATTGACAATCAGTGAGTTATTAATGGAGTCCATAGTACATGAAAAATGTTTAGAGGTTTGTTCATTTCTTGGTGAGAGAACAGAGATCTGATTATTATGATTAGGATCCATGTCATGACACTATTCCTGCCGCATGTTTAAAAAAACAAGGACAGACCCAAACAAGAACCAGGAGAAACTGGGGTTTTAGACAACAGGAACAGTGACAATGAGGACAGTACATGCAACTGCCTCATCATTAACACAGATATTTTAAATAGAGCTTAGTCTTGCAAGATAGACTTTTGGGTATCACTAAAGAGTCTAGTATGTTTAATCAAAAATGTGGCCAAGAACGGCCAACTTTAACAGTCAGTCTTGCTTTCATCTTTAGTGACTGCACCACCAAGTGCTTTATCCTGGTCAGGGTGGCGCTGGATCAGAACACACCCTGGATGGAGCGCCAGTCAATCCCAGGATGACGCTATTTGAGTGACATTGCAAAATAACAGACTACTGACTACTAAACACGCGAGGGTATCTTATTTATCCACTGTCTCCAACAAAACTCTGAAATAACTTTTAAAAATGGGATGCCATAATGTGTTTTTTAATCCAGTCACTATTTCTTACTGTGTCATAATGTTAAAGGGTTTGCTTTCTCACCAGAATATAGTGTACGAAAGTGTGAAAGTCAATCAGACCTTCAGGATTCTGATGCTTGGTGTCAGATGCTATGTTGTATGTGGGTGGAGCCTCTGAGATGGAGACTCCTGATGCCTTCCATTTACCTCGGAGTTACGAGTTTTAGTCGATTTTAGCATATGCTTGGACTAACACTGACTGATTGTCCATTTGGTTTAGCCTGCTTATATTGCCTGCAACCGAATTCTTGTAATTATTATTAAGACATGTTGATGACAGTTTCGTCAATTTTGTCAATGGCAAAATGAAAACATTCCAAACGACGAAATGAAAATGATTTTAAAGTCCACCCTTTGTTGATGAACATATGGCAACACAAAAATAAAAAATGTACGGCCAATCAATGACCCACTTAAAACCTCCATGAAGTCATTCAGAAATTTAAATTGTTGTTTGTTTGCATGTTGGGTGATGTGCTATGCATAACCATTCAGCAACGAGCGGTGCTTCTAGCCCCACCCCTATTCTCCATTAGAACTATTTCTGTACTAACCTTGAGAAGATATCAGAAACCACACAACTTGAGCTTTGAGACGAAAAAGAAAGAAAGAAAGAAACTACCGAACGAATTGTATATTCTGTATTGTGTCTACTGAACACATTCAACCATGCAAATTCTCACCAGTCTAAAATAAACCTTAACGTAATCTGCATGCTATGGTTTAGAGGAGTGTGGATAATGCGTCTCAGCTATATGAGCAGCATTCATGTCCCCGTTTGGATGCGATTAAAATGCTTAGCAACCTCTACTGTGGGAGTTGTGGGTATTCAGAATTAGCTACAGAACACATGTGAGTGAGGTTAGTTATCTGTCATGGGATGATCTGGGCATCAGGTGCCAGGTATAACTGTAACCAAGTGCAAGACAGGGGGCTTTATTGGATAGTTTGTTCACCTCAGCATGAAACCTCGATGGAAATCATACAATCATGAAATAAGATTAATTACGCACCACAAAGCTCCTTCAGTATAGGGACTATGTGAATATGCATACTTCAGATGAAGGGCCCCTAGGCATTGTTTAATGCTTGGATGGTTAGAGGTGACATATTAACACCTAAAATGCTTGACTTATACTGTACTACATCAAAGCTGAAATGAATATCCATGATAACATGCAGTGATTTAAATTTAAAGGGTCACTTATTACCATGTGTGTCTTGATACAGTCCATGTTCCTTTTAGTGCCCGTAATGCAGGACTAGGATAGAATCGAGATTTGTAATGTAACCTGACTTTCCACCGCATTTGCTCTGTCTGAACTGCACTGTACAAGAGCTCTCGTCACAGCAGACTATAGCCTCCAGCCTACAGGGGTCAAACAGCGAGAACAAAGCCACATGAGCACCAAACAACCCCCTTTATGAAGGAGGGGCATCAGGAGGTAGCTGCTGTTTACTCTGAAGAACAACGAGGTCTTCAGTACACCAGGATGTCATATGGAGGGGCTGAAATATCCACTGCTAGCAACAGATCAAAGGTTTCCACAATAATGATAATAATTCCGAGTGCATTGTATACCTTATATATTAAATTATTATGATTTATCTGCCAAATGTTCAAGTTTTCCAGGAACATTAAAACATTTGAATGCTTTTGATCTTTTGTCCTCATTTGAAGGCGAATCAACGACGGAAACCAAAAATGTTCTTAAATTATGTAGTTTCATTTGGAAATTTGTTTTTGTGAATTGTAATGTTGGTTCAATCCTGAGCCCAGGTTATGGTCTGTGTAGTGTTTTGTATGCTTCATGGGGTTCTGTATGGGTTCTCCAGATTCTTCCCACTTCCCACATGCTTGTAGGTGGACTGGCTATGCTAAATATCCCACAGGTGTGAATAAGTGTGTGAATGCATGTGTGCGTGGTCCCAAGATCCACCAAGACCCTGACTAGGGTAAAGAGCTTACTGTAGATGAATTTTGAAAATAAATGAATTTTTCCACATTAGAAACATATTTCTCCCTCAAAAAGTCAAAAGAGTAATTATATATATTACCCATATATTACATTTATTCTTTTTGACATTGCAATCCCATTT
Source organism: Ictalurus furcatus (assembly GCF_023375685.1). Lineage (NCBI taxonomy): Eukaryota > Metazoa > Chordata > Actinopteri > Siluriformes > Ictaluridae > Ictalurus > Ictalurus furcatus. Next base: position 7,701,928 of record NC_071265.1, on the reverse strand, counting down.
TATAGCTTATTATTACCATGCAAATAACAATTACTAAAGGCAATACATCTAAAGGCATCTTTACAGATATATACAAATTTAGGAAATAGATTTTAAATATATAAATTCGTAAATTTCTCCATAATGAGCAAGCCAGAGGTGACGGTGACAAGGAAACACTCCTTGAGAGCACATGAGGAACAAATCTTGAGAGGACCCAGACTCAAAATGGAACCCATCCTCAACTGGGTGACAACGAATACTGCAAATATAAATAAATCCCTTCTATAACTGTGTAGTACATGGCCAAAAAGTGCAATTGTGTAAACAGGAAATTCATTATAGTTTTCACATGAACTCTATTTTGTTGAAGTTATCAACTGTTCACTGATGGAGACTTGACTGCAAAACTGAGCTTTACAGTTTGCTTTTTCAAAACATTTCAAAAAGTTATAAACAGCTGACCTGAATGGTGTAAAATGCAAAGCTGACTCACAGCTGGGAGTCATCTCCTCGCTTTAATTTAAAATAGGCTTTCAGACTGACATGGTGATCCACTTTCCCATGCCAGTAGATGAACTGGCTCAGAGCGCTCGTTCAGATGATGCATGCAGCAGTGGATGGAAAAACTCACCGTACGCCAGCTGGCTCAGGAAATGGTAGTGTCATGACTTGCCAGTGAACCTCTAAAATAACACCATTAGTTTAAAATATAATGTACACTTTAGCTTTCTTCCCATAGATCTGAGGCGCAATGTGCTTTTCAAGCTTTGCCTCTTTAATGCTCTGATTTACAGTTGTGTAGTCATGAAAATGACTAAAAGCTAAACACTGATGTTGTACTGTACATGTTGGACATGGTAAACGAATGCAATTCCTAATCGACTAAGAAACTTGAAGAGCACTTGAAGTTAACAGACATCCATACCCACAGATGTTTACCTGTGAGGAGGTACACATAAAATATGTTCAAATGATAAAGTAGGACATGTGTTGAATTCAGTAGAAGTGTGTCTTTAACTTCACAGCTCATGTATATATCGCTCGATTACAAATACAGACATAAGTGTTGTTTTACTACCAACTACGATAATACAGTTTATTACTTATATCCAAGTTCAATAAGTCGGCCCTAGCTCTCTCTGGCTGATGACAATGTGGGAACTGCAGCATTCAGCTACATGATTTTATATAGACATGTCATAAATTTATGAAAATGAGATTTAAACTAATTTCTGTGTTAAGGGCTCGGTTTAACAAGCAACTGGCCAGATTTGAGGTGTTTTGTCAGTTTGTTTCTTGTTCAAATTCAATTTTGACATCAAAACGATTTAAATCTACATTTAAATACAGCAAAAGTTTTGCTTTAATAATCAAATGCGTATGCTGTACTTGTCCTGGTTGAATGAATGCATTTTATGGTTTGTAATTAAAAGCATTTCTCTATTAAGCCGTCTCCTGTGAGCACAAAGATGATCAAAAGACATGAAAAAATGTCTTTTTTTTTAATGTCTTTTAGTCATATACCGTACAAGTTGTCAAAAGTAATGCATACATTCTTCACTAATGACCTTTATCCAGGTCAGGGTCGTGGTGGATCCGGAGCCTATCCTAGAATCGGAAGGTTGTGAATTTGAATCCAGGTACTACCAAGCTGCGACTGTTGGGGCCCTTGAGCAAGGCTCTTGACCTTCATCTGCTCAGCTTGGATTCAAGGCAGTTCAGACAAAATCGTCTGCCAAATGACTGAAATGCAAATGAATGGGACGCCAGTCTATCAAAAGGCCACCGTGCACACACATTTGCAAACGTAGGAGCAATTTCTAGTCACCAATCTGTAGAGTAGACAGTGCTGGCATGTTTTTGGGTAGAAGAACCCTGAGAAAACCTGCTCAGGAGGAACGTGCAAAACTCTGTACAGTAACCTGAACTCAAGATTGAACTGGAAACCCTGAAATGGTGAGATGGCAATGCTACCCACTCACTGCACCACCATGCCACCATCACAAGTCCTATAAACTAAAAACACCTTTAAGTATTTACTGCTCCAGGAATAGACAACAGTGTCAGTTGCTCACCGGGTGTGAAAACACATTACATCATCGTGATTATCACTAACATTGGTAATGTTAGAGTAGCTGTTAGATGAATAGGAGTTGTCTGTTAGAGCGTTTAATTACACACTGCAAAAAAAAAAAAAGGTATCTACTGCAGTACGATAATTTGATGAAAATCATTCATAAATAATTTCTAAAACAATCTACTCAATGCACTGCAAAACATGACATCTTAGCAAGTGAAAATGTCTTTAATGTAATCAAATTTATCTAGTATTTCCTATTATAAAATTGCAATAAACTAGGTATAAAATTATTATATCTATTCCTAAATGTTTGTGACTATTTTTTGTGACTATCCCTTTGGGATCAATCAATCAATCAATCAATCACTCAATCAATCAATCAATCAATCAGTCTGTCTGTCTGTCTGTCTATCTATCTATTTATAACTACGTTTACATGGACAGCAGTAATCTAATTATTGACCTTATTCTGAAAAAGACAATATTGTGATTAAGGTGTTTACATGAGTTGCGTTTAGAATATTCCTTTCATGTTCCTGTTTTACATGTTATAGAACATAGAGCGATTAACGGCACACGTCATTACGTCACCACACCACGCCGTCCGATGTTCCCTCCAGAATTTCACGTATCAACATACAGTTCGTCTTCGTTATGGTTCCGTATACAGTTTTGGGTGTTTTTATATTTAATTTTACGAACGCTTCAAGTGCAGTTAATTATTAGTCATGCTATACGTGCTAACAGATGACTGCTTGAAGCCGTGGGCTGCGTCCTAAACCGCGTACTTACCTACTGTATAGTAGCCGAAATACATGTATTTCTCCTACTATATAGCAGGTAAGTACGCGGTTTGGGACGCAGCCGTGCTCTCTTGTTTGCCGTCAAACGGTTGAGCACTGCCATGTGTGTACATGTCCTGTTGCACAATGCGGTGAAAACTCCTACACGATGTTAATAGTGTGATTAAGGTGTGTACATGTGTGTACACTTCAATAATGCGACTGAAAAAGGAATATTCCACACGTCTTAATTCGATTTGTGTTTACTTCGAGTATGACTTTAATCAGATTAAGGTCATCAATAATCACTGTTTACATGCTAGTTTCTTAATCAGAGTATTGTCTTAATCAGGTTAATATCAGATTATTGTTGTCCATGTAAACGTACTGTATCTGTCAATCTATCTAATTTCAAACTTAAAACAGTCTTGTTCTACTGTCAGAGAATTTTAAGCATTTATTTCTACAAAGAAGCAAAACTATCTGCCAACAGAAAAAGAAAATGTATTGAAATTAGTAAAAATTTATCGAAATCAGTAAAAATGCCCAGAACTAGGATTAATATTATACTTGGTTTACTAGTATAGTATACTAAAGTATAGTACTATAGTTAAATTCTCCTCAATTTAACCCCATTTATACCTACATTGTGGATACTTACGCTTTCTTTGCTTCCTTACTTTTGGACAAAGCTTTCCATAAACCCAAAACTTTTATTCATTTATTTATTTAGTTTAATAATTGCTCTTTTATTACAGACCACGTGCTACCAGCAGCAACTTCAAAATGGCCAAGTGACAGTTCACAGACCAATCCACAGTTTAAAAGGTGTGGAGAGGGGAAAAAGTACACAGTGCCACTGTTTATCACTTAGCAACCCTGTCATTTCAAATCTAGTTCCAGACTGTTGTGCAGAGTGGCAGGCTGATTACGCTTACATCCCTACAGTAACCTGAGCCAGAAGCTATTGACACAGTCCCAGCTGAGCCAAACCCTGCCTGCAGGGGGGAGTCAGCTTGTGTACAAGCAAACCTCACCTCATTCAGCGTTCTGAGAGGTCAAACAGCACGTGTGTAAAGAGTTCACGAGACATGCATTTAGAAGCCAGGTGGTTAAACATGGATTCCAGAAAATCTGTGAGGACAAAGCATGCTGTCGTGTTTGTCACACATCAAGAAAAGAACAAGGTGTCCAGTTACAGGCCATAGAAACTCAGATATCAGGTGTTCAAGGTGTCAACTCAGCAAATATACAAGTTTTTTTTTCCTTTTAAGACTTTGCTTATATGCAGTATGCTAGGAGTTACTCGACTAAATGCTACTGAGGCTGGAATAGAAAATGACTCCCAGGTCATTATCATGCTGGAAAAACCTCCATGATGTTGTTGTATCAAGGTAAAGGTAAATCATCGAGCTATACGAAGGAGTCTGTTATCAGACATGAGCTTCCATGCTGTGCACTCAGTTTCAGTATTAGTGGTTTCCGCTCAGCTGCCAAATCGTCCACAGTGTTGCAGCCTTAAGTAGTGTACTATGATACACAAATATACTATTTTACATATTTATTGCACTGATTTATTTATTTTTGTTATTAACATTGCAGCACTGAAGCTGGAAATGAAATCTGTACTCTGTGTAGCATTTTTCTGTTGTTGTTGTTGTTGTTGTTGTTTATTTGACGGCACTAAAAATAATTTTAGATAAACCAGAAAACTACATGATAAATCTTATAACGATCAAATAAATGACTCCAGACAAACATGTTTGAATTTCCAGAGACTTCGAGTGTTTAAAAGTGTTGCAAGTTGAAACCCCAAAAGTCTATTTCCCAACTCAGCAAAAGGTCATGAAGTGAAAACAGAGTAAAGAAGAGTGACAAGGAGGGTAAGAGAGGTACCAGGAGGAGAGGAGGGGTAGAAAGGAGGATGTGTGCTGAGATTAAAGTGCTTTCAAGGGATCAGGACAAGAGGAGGAGTATTCATGGCACATTTCACTCCCTCGCTACACCATGCTTTCAGCCCAATAACAGAAAAGACGGGTTAAGCACAGCAGACTAAAGAGAGGGTGAAGGAAATGCCTAATTGAGCATTAGAATATCTTTCTGACAAGCGAGAGACCAGGATAAAAAGGAATCAGCAAAATTTTTCCCCCAAGTCATGCTGCACTGATTACAGAGACTGTATCTGAAATCAGCCAGAAGTCTTACAGAGCATTCGTGCGCAGGCTAAGAGCGAGAATACTGCTCACTCACCTGAAAAAATGACATGAAAGGAAAAAAAAGCCCTTCATAACTTTTAATATATTAAAAGGGAGTCAAAATAGTAGGGTTATATCATATTTAAAAATTTAGGTTCAAACTGTAACCATTTAAACACAATTCTGCCTTGAGACTGCAGGAGACAGGATTATTTCACATTTGAACTCTAGTCTTTATCTTCAGGGATGCGCCAGTACCGATACTGGTATCGTGCATAGCTCAGATATCATGCTCACTTACTTATACTCATATTTATATTTGTAAAACAATACCCCAATACCAACATCCCAATACCAAGTGACGCCGTGTGATGTAAGCCGAGTGTACCCGGTTGCACTAATGAACAGACCACACGAAATGACAGGGATCTGATTGTACTGTACTTCATGATTAATGACAGCAACCAGAGCAAAGCAAAGCAAAGTGCTTTGCTGTGCTCTGTGAAAATACCAAGAGGAACTACTACAGCATTTTCCTACAACTCGAGTAACCTGATTAAACATCTCACGGCGTTTAAACAGTATCTTTAATAGAGAGCTGAGGTTAGCAAACCTGTGTGCAATCAGGATCAGCGAGCACTGTCAATTTAAACAAGTGCAGAGTGTTCCAGAGTGTGGAGGAGTAAAGGGAGAATGCAGAGAAATTCACTCAGCACTTCAGCTGTGTGAGCACTGAGCACTGAGCACTGAGACGTGCGCTTTCTTTCCCCTCGCTTCATCAGGATCAAAACTTTGCTTCACATGGTTGTTTTTCCACACATTGTAATATCTCTGTAAACCAGCAACTTCATTTCCCAGAATGCACCATAGACTACAAGCATGGCTGACACAAACTACACTTCCCAAACCCTCCGCAAACCAGCAACTTCATTTCCCAGAATGCACCATAGACTACAAACATGGCCGACACAAACTACACTTCCCAAACCCTCCGCAAACTAGCAACTTCATTTCCCAGAATGCACCATAGACTACAAACATGGCCGACACAAACTACACTTCCCAAACCCTCCACAAACCAGCAACTTCATTTCCCAGAATGTACCATAGACTACAAACATGACCGATGACAACTATACTTCCCAAACCCTCCGCAAACCAGCAACTTCCCTTCCCAGAATGCACCATGGACTACAAACATGGCCGACACAAACTACACTTCCCAAACCCTCCGTAAACCAGCAACTTCCCTTCCCAGAATGCACCATGGACTACAGACATGGCCGACACAAACTACACTTCCCATACCTTCCGCACACAAGCAACTTCATTTCCCAGAATTCACCATAGACTACAAACATGGCCGACATAAACTACACTTCCCAAACCCTTCGCAAACCAGAAACTTCATTTCCCAGAATGCACCATGGACTACAAACATGGCTGACACAAACTACACTTCCCAAACACACACACACACACACACACATGTGCACGCATGCACGTACGCACGAACGGACACACACGCACGCACGCACGATCACACACACACGGACACGTTCACCATCCCCAGAGTTCTAATTAAAGACACCTGATTCCAATCACACACACACACACACACACACACACACACACACACACACTACTCCTTTTAAGAGACTCTCATTTACTCATCTAGTTGTGAAGTATATGCTCAGTTGCCTTGTGTCTCTGTTTATACCAAGGTTTATACCACTGCTTTTTGACCTCACTCACGTTTTCCACCACATCTCTTTGCCTTGCCTTGTTTGTACTTGTTTGCCTGATCATCTGACCTCGGCCTGTTTATGATTATTGACTTCTGCCTTATCCTGTGGACGTGTTGTTGTTTTATTAAACTGCCATACCTGCACTTGCTTCTGTCTGTGTCTCCCTAACGTGACACACGTGATCGCATGTTATTCGCATAATCCCTTATGATGTGAAAGGTATGAGATTTTTCTGGAAAGGAATCCATTCACTCATTCACAAAAAGCACGATCACTGCAAAATGAAGCAAATTCACTAATGCAGTGGTATGTGGTATATCTGTTCCCAAACCAGCCATGGGAAAAGCAAACAGTATCAAATGTGGTGATTTTGATTTTAACAGCTGGCCTCATATAAATGTGTTATCAGTTTCAGTGAAGATGAAGCTTATGTTCAGTCTACTAATATTTCTCACTTATTACTGATTCAAAGATTAAAGAATCAGAGTGCAACGGTCCTCATCTAAAGTCCCCCAAGTTTTGACCATCTACTTAAAACTAGCATGGCTCAGATCTCTCTCATGGCACAGCGTAGACAGATATCAAAATCCCAGTAGATGTATTTCTTTTTGCCTGTTTATAATTATACATTGTCTGCTGGTTGAATAGCTATAGCCGTATCATACGTCTCCAAGATCATTCATACTTTGATGCAAGTCTTTACGAGTCTGACATGGTTGTCCTCTCTCTATGGCTTACAGAGAAGTGTGTGTCTGAAGCAATGACATCACCACAGAGCATGACAACCGACACCGGCACTCACATTGACCGCGGCACGTCTTTGTTAACCGAGTGGCCAATCATTAAAGCGCGTCGTCAATTATTCAGGGTGCTGCCGAGACACTTCTACTGCCTGATGAAGACTAATGGCCACTGCTATGGTGAGACAGGAAAGAGGGAGTGAGCAAGAGAGCGAGTGAGAGAGCGAGTAAGAGGCCGAGCTGTACCCGGGGGAAAGAGGTGTGTGTGTTCAGATAAAGTACACATAAACTAAAACTGCTACTGCTACGATATACATATTAGTTATTGTGCATCAGCCTACTTTAGCAAGGTCTTCAGTGTTCCAGTAGTAATAATAAGTCAAGACCACTCATCTCAGAGGCTTTTAGAACATCCCACAGATGTCCTGTTGGCTCAATTTACAACTGGTAGACGTTTCAGAATGACCTAGACCACTGCTAGGTCGTTAGATATATGAACGCGCAAGTAAAAGCTGCAATGTTCTGCTCAGCCCTGTGTTTTGGTTAACCGACTAGGCTAAAAAGTGGTAGCTAATAAAATATAATAGCATGTGGCTATCTAGATAGCTACTTAAGTGCAATAATACAGAACAAGAAAACAAATGACTACTTCATCATCGCTTTTGTGCCTTGACAAAAAAATTGCTGGCGAATGTTTCTCCCGTAAGCTGTTATTGAAAAGCAGTACACCAAAGGAGTAGTATGTCAGAATTCTCAGTATTCATAAAACAGCAGGCAAGAAATTCCTGGATGACCTACTGCTTCCACTGAGATCCTGCATTATAAAACCAGTGGATACTGAAATCCCATAATGCAACGGAACTGGTGCGGAAGATCTGTCCGTATCAAAAATGGTGGACGGCAGCGCGTCGGATCTATTTAAATGCAAGTGCTATTGGTATTAAACCGAACTTGTTTAACAACATCTGGGTAAACTTGTTAACTTGTTTGAAGGTTACGTTTTTGGGGTTATGATGACGTCATAGGTCACATGACAATGCCAACATGGCGGATGTACTGCAGTGTGTCCGGATTGTATTCAAACTACACACATATACTGATCAGTACGTACTGTATCGACAGCCAAGCAGTAGGTACTGTATCGAATGCAGTCGGTGCTGTCACAGTACGGTATGTTTAAACATACATACCAAATGAAAACATTTTGTTTACTTAAGTCAATAAGGAGTAGGGTCTTTTCTGGGTGTTGAATCTACTTGAAACTACGAATAAAAAAACAAAACAAATCTGGTTATCCCGTACACTTGGGCTACAGATTTCTCTAGTCTTGGACTGAAAACCTGAACAGGAGTGACTGAAGGAGGGAGCGAATGTGAGCTTGAGGGTGAGGGAGCTTGTGAAGGAAGCAGTGAAGGTATTTTCACAGCCATACAATGCAGAGTAAGTCGGTCTGTTCTTGCCAGGTGACTGGACTGCCCCGAATGGGATTAATGGAGACCAGTTAGTGTGAATAAATCTGGTGAGGGAAGCTGATCCACCCTGTGACTGTGCCTCCTGCGGCTGTAGTGCGCTCATCAGACTGAATCAATGACTGACAAGTTGATACTGAGCATAGGATCTGCTTCGGTAGCTCGAACCATGCATGCTACTACAGTCATACAGCGATTGTTGTCTTATTATCAGCATCACGTTCATTGTTAATGTTCATTCACTGTGTTACAGAAAACACTCGTTTGTATCGGTGGTTCTATGAACCCCTGGATAGTGATGTTAAGAATCACTTGGATACCTTTTGGTGAAATAGAGCTGTTGTACTACTTACTGTGTGCTACGAAGCAGAATTTAGTTTAGGCTCTTCGATGTCCTGCTCGATTCCAGCACAAGAGAGTGAATAAAAGTTG